>NW_026067979.1:58768-159389 GCF_014885135.2 Alexandromys fortis | reverse complement strand
GGGAGGGGGAGTAGGAAGGATTTGCAAGGAGGGGACTGTCTAGAGGGTGGGATTCTGTGGCAGGCTGGTCATGTTCTTCCATTCTCTGTGTTCCCAGCCTGTAGTGTGAAGGGGGATGAGGTAGAGGGGTTTCTGTTGGTACAAGTAGGAGGTGAATCACTCGGAGGTCTGTGAGGAGCGGCTGGTCCTGGCGATGACATAAGTGTTCTACATGGCGGCTCCCCCACAGGCGGTCAAAGTGTTTGTTTTGCTGGTGAAAGGAAGGGCTCATGGGGCCCACGCCATGTTCCTCCTTTAGAGGTTTTCAGTCAGGGAACACATCACATATCTGGAACATAAAACTTAATTAAACATTTAGAAACCTCGACTCCTGCAGATGAGGATGTATTCGTGGAGGAAAGACCTAATGGAAGACGGTGCTAGCCACCCCACAAATAGAAGTGGGTGTTATATTAGGAAGCCAAGGGTGGTACAAACACATCTCCCCAGAGTTCATTAAAAATAGTTCAGACATTCATGCCTCCTGCAGGATTCAGTTCAGGTCCTCATTGGACCAAGGCATGGACCAGCCTGCTCCACACAGTTCTGTTCCTGTGGTTCCCCACAATACAGCTCAGAATTTCTTGGAGATGTTTCTATAAAGACAGAGATGCCATCATCACTGCCGTCATTGTCGCCGTTTTACAGTAATAAAGTAAGGCACTGTGATCCCTTCCTGTAAGTTTGAAATTTTATTGTAAAATTTCTGGTGTGTGGCTGGCAGTGACTCATCCATTGCACCTTAGATTTCAGCCTCGTAAAAGGAACAGGAGCTCAGAAGTTCTGTTTAGCCTCAAGTCCTTTACTTGCGTGGCTGCTTTTTGCCTTACTTCTGTTGATATCCGTAACTACTGAAATCAGGGAAACCTGACCGGTGGGCTGTGTTCAGAATCCATAGTGATTTACACGAAGATTCGGAAACCTCAAAAGCATCCAATTACCCTTTTAAAATGCTGGTGTTCCTGGGGGCTTAAAAAGTATTCCCATCTTAATATTTCTTTCCAAATGCATTCTCTCCCCGACGTCCCTTTCCTAGCCTACCCCTCCAAAGCAAAACTAAAGCGTCTTTCCTTCACGTTGTCCCCCAGGCTCCCGGGACCATTGCGCGCTCTCTGTCCCCCACCACGTGAAAACAAGCTGTGGAGATTTGGGGCAGAATCTAATGATTAAAATAAATGGAAGGACAGACGTGGGGGGAGGGAAGGGCTTTCCACAGAGCAGGACCCGAGATCTCCTCATCCCTGGGGACCACCCTCTGTTTAATGGCTTTTACTTTGAGAATCCCCCAGAGCCGGATGTTTTTACTCTTCCTATTTTCCCACTTTTGGTTTTCTATCTCTTCAAACTTAAACGAGAAAATGATCTGTCCTCATTGACTCTTCTGCCCCAAGTTCGAAGAGTAGATAGATTTTAAAATATTTTCATTTGATGTTACCGTGTGCATACACATGTATGACGTGAACGTTTATGTCGGCATGTATCTGCCACGACACACATATGTAAGTCAGAAGACAGCTGTGTGGGGAGGGGTCATTTCTTGCCTCCAGGGATCAAACTCAGATAGTCAGACTTTTGCTGAGCTATCTGCCCCTGCCCTAGCCCTGTAGGCTGTAGTGTTCTGCTCTGGGTACCACACCCAGTGCAGGCCCCATGGGGATGGCCTTCAAACAGCAACACAGGGATCCCGTGCTGCTGCTAGCTATAACTTGCGAAGATTCTGGCCTTAGGGATTGGATATCCTGGATTTCATTCTTGTCTGCTCAAAGAGCTGCCTCTCATGCCTGGGCTGAGTGACTCAAGCCTACTGTTGCCCCAGGGGCCCACTGGCTATTACTGTAAGGCCGATTTCCTTGGCCAGTGCCCCACCTCCAGGGACCCTATTTATACTTCCAAAGCCCTTGAGTCAGCCTGTTGCCTCACTGTGACACAGATCTTAGCTTCCTGGTTCTCCATCACCTGTGGACCCCTAACATTGCTGGGCAGCTTTTGAGCCTTCCATGTCCCTGCCAGGGCTCTGGTCTTCTGCTTGAAGCTGCAGTGCAGTGTTGTACAGGTGCAGACAGCTCAGCAAGGGCAGTACACTCCGGTGGGTACACATGGCAGGTTTACAGGAGAGCTTAGGATGGAGGCTCAGAAGCTCCAGTCCTCAGGAAAAGGACGAGAGTAGTGGGGACTCTTTCTTTTAAGGGAGCATGTATACACACTGTTTATGCAATAAGGATCTTGCTCACCCTTGCTTGGATTTTTAAGTAATGTATCAGATCATTTCAGAATGCCCTATGCTGTCTATACCCAAAATATAAAATACAACACAGAGATCTAAACATGAAAGAAGAAAATAAAAGTTCTTAGAGGAAAAACTGGTTTTGGAATATTAGTGTAGCCATGAAGAAAGAAATGAGAGAATCATTGATGTCATGAGAAATATTGTCTGTAGAGAATCTCACAGAGGAATTTACAGAAATGAGAGACAAGGTCTCTGGCTCAGGACTGCTCTCCCTGCTGTTGGTGAGGTCTCCTAACTACCTGTCAGGCACCACCGTGTGCTAATTACTGAGGATGCAGTGTCAGCCACAACAGACTTAGGACCATAGTTTCGAGAGAAACCCTGGGTGCACCCTCAGCTTCATCTCGGGTTGGGAATGCTGAAGCGGGGAGGGAAAGCGGGGAGGGGAGGGAATCCAGACGTGTGTGTGCAGGGTGTATTAATGACTGTGGGCTATCATTCGTAATGTTAGTGTTGGAGGCCTACCTTGGTCTTACCGCTCAGACGCTGTGCCTGCAGAATGGGGGAATGCTTTCTAAGCTGCCTACAAAGGCAAATTCTCCCAGGACCAGATGCTTGAAGCTACTCTCTTAACTCCCCTGTGAGTTGAGCTCTGAGAAATTTTACTCAGAGAGGTGGGTTTGTTTTGTAGAGAGGTTGCATAGGTGCAGCTTCAGTTGGGAGAGAATTCCTCAACTCTGCTGGAATGAAGAGAGAGACGGTCACCTGACAGGACAGGAGTTGAGGAGACAGCTCAGGCTGGCCTGAGGTTGGCCCAACATGCACAGGTGCCCATTTTGCACCTGCCTCTGGTGAACTCACCGGGCTGACCTTGAATTCCATCCTGTCAGTGAGGAAAGTTGTAGCCAAAAACTGGGAGGCCTTGCAGGGCCAGCAGAAGGTTTTTGTAAGGCTTTAAGTTTGAAGACCAGGTTCTAGAACTTTGCAAAGCAGAGCAACAGAGATCTATGGGACAGGGCACTCCCAGAAACTCTATTTGTCCAAAATGTTACAATACCAAGGTCCAGCAAATGACTGACCCATAGCATCTGCAGGCAGAGCTCAGGTGTCACCCTGACCTAGCCACACATCTGCTTTATGCCTGCATTTTCTTCTTCTCCTGAGTGTGGCCATAGTTTCTGTGTCCCCTCTGGGGACTGGATCTGAGGGGTCATAACTGCAGCTGCAGGGATGTAGAGCGAGGAAAGATTGCACATGCCGGGGCCTTTGCTCACAATCCTCCTCCTTCCTTGCAGCGGAGCTGGAGTTCGCCCAGGTCCTCATCATCGTCGTGGTGGTCACCGTGATGGTGGTGGTCGTCGTCTGCCTACTGAACCACTACAAAGTCTCCACACGTTCCTTCATCAATCGTCCCAACCAGAGCCGGAGACAAGAAGACGGCCTGCAGCCGGTAAGTGTGAGCCTGGGCCATCTGGAGTGCTCTTGGGCCCCGTTCTGGAGTTGCAAACCCAGGCAGGGTATGGCGAAGGGCTAGAGGGTGGGGGAGCCCACCTGTCAGCTCACTGGAGCCGGTACCGAGTCAGGACAGTGGCCCTTCGAAAGCTGGCCCTGGTCCTCCATCTGTGAAAGTCTCCATTTGTTTATTGGCCATTAGCCCTGATTGGGTTTGCTAGCTGTGGCCCACACGCTCATGCCTTCTCTCTCGTGTCTGGCTTCCTCCACACAGTTCTAGGTTATACATAGATCTGTGCTTGAATTTAGTCCTGGATTGGTCTAGGCTTAAGTGATGTCCTCATCCATCACCAGGTGTGTCTGCAGTTCTTGGGTGTGAGTCAGCTGAAGGAGACAGCGGGAAGACAAGCAATGCCTGCCTTTTTAGATAGATGGAATGAGATGAGCTCTCGGAGGTGGAGGACGCTGCAAGCCATCAAGCCAGGCTCCTCATTTTGGAATTTCTAAACGTTTCTATTTCTTGCCCCCAAACGTCTTTCCTGCTTTTAGTAAAAGAGTATGATGTAAGGCTACGCTGACCCATAACCAAACTTGGGAGGCCAGGGGGTGCTGGGCATGTTCTCAGCATGTTTTATAACCTGCGAGTCTGGTGACTTTTAGCAGGAGACTTGGAGATAGGGCATTTAAGTGAGTTTGAATTCTCAATATCCGTGTAAGACATAGGAGGTATCTAGTATCCATCTTCCCTTCTTTTCTGCGTAGCAGGAGAGCCTACTTTATGGAGTGTCCCTTACTAGGACCAGAGAGATGCCCGGCCACTGCCTGACTTAGGAGAGGCTGTTGCGGGTATGGGGTGTAACCATGGTAATGGGTAGTATGGAATGGCGGCTGTGCCCTTCTCAACAGGGCAGGGTCTTGCTTCAGTGGAACCACAGTTCTGCCCAGGGAACCTAATGGCTTGGTGGTCCTTGTGTGCAAATGCAAGCACATGAGGGAGCAAGAAGGGCATGTCTTTCCGTATGCTGTATACACCTCATGCCTGAAGTACAGGCTGGGGCAGTGATGGTGGACATGACTTGGCCTAACAGTCTCTCTTCCTTTCGGCTTTCTACATTGTCTCTTGCTGCCTTCCTCAGTTTCTCCTGGTCCCCAGTTTTGCCTACTGGCTCCCGTGGGCCTGTTAGATTGACTTCTTTATATACCACAGTGACTTTCTGTGGCTAGTCACCTGGTAGCCACACCATCCACCCCTGACATTACATCGTACAAAAATGGCTCCAATTTTGAAAGAGAGAACAAATTCTTCCAAAGTCCTGAGTTTGAAGAGGACATGGAAAATCTTGTTATGGTGGCCATTTTAGAGCCACACAGGATCTTTGCTTTGCTTTAAAATAAGGGCTGTGGATGCCAGCCACTCCTTGGCAGCTGTGGTACAACTCTCTCACATCGCCATCAACAGTAGGCAACAGCACTCAGGTTTGCACAGATTGCCAGGGATGCTTGGTTCTGGGCGTAAGCTCTACTTCCTAAGTGGACCCAGCATAGTTTCTGGTTCTAAAATATACCCACCTTCCTTTCCTGCCTTGCACTTTGTACTCCAGGAGGCCTCAAATCCTCAGGGTTCCTGTATGGGTGACACAGGTTCTTCCAGTCCCTTGCCTAGTCCCCTTGGACTTGCCTAGACTGCAGGTATCATCAGCTTCCAAGTGCCCGTGTCTCCCCAGGGCCGACCCAGCAGGCATTGCGCTCCCTCACCGTCACTGCCCTTAGGTGTTGCATCGTGGCCACAGGCACCATGGTCATGTATTTACCAAGGGGCAGAGCAGGAAGACTGCTTGAGAGGGGCAAGAAGCTAAGTTCTTGTGTGGTTTCACTTGGGAAGGCGCTTCTTCTTTATCTGGTGGTCTACCCCACACTGGCCTCTCTGGGAATATAGAGAATGTGGGCCAGGGAGTAATGACATGCAGACTGGAAGGACTTCCCTTTCTGGAAACTGGGAAGGTGTCTTTGAGCAGTCCTGCCAGGATGCATATTGAGTAGCAGCAAAGACCATCAGTAGTTCCTGAATGTTGTCCGCTGAGGGTAGTTCTGTTGGTAAGCTGTGTGTAGAGATCTGGGTTTGTCTGCTAAGCTGGAGCTTGTGGAAAGGCATGCCTTTTGTGCCCGTGTTTATGAAGTGGCCATGAGACTAGTGTGGCCTTTCCCTCCCAAGCTACTGAGTAGCTCTTTTTTTTTTTTTTCCTTTTTTCTCTGAATGGTACACAGTTGAGCTCCATCCCTCCCCAGGGTTTATGTATTCTTTCTCTGTTAATCACTGTAGACATTGGCCAGCTCTAGTCCATGCTTCATCAAATTCAAGGTGTATTTCAACACTGTGACCAGGGGTGCTCCGATCTTAGACCATGGTTTGAATTCCTAAGTAGAACTATTAGCATAGCAGTTTTTATTAGAACCAGTTTATGGTTCTAAAAAAGGGAGAAAGTGGAGGAAGAAGAAACAAACCTTCCTGCTCTCCTGTGCATAGCTGAGTTTCTGTCCTTTCTACTCCCCCCTAACTCCTTCGTGAAGTGTTGCTCCCTTCCTAGCGCTGGGGAATCACATCATTCTCAGCCAGGGGATATTCTCTCTATAGAGGCTGGGATGATGGTACAATTGAGGAGGTAGTACTTCAGAGACAGTCTCATCCTTCCACAGTGCACAAGAGACCCCAGGAATCCCCTTAGTGCTCAGTGCCACCCGCCCAAGCATACTGTTAGCAAGGAAGGCCACCATCATCACAAGCACAGTTTCTCTGGCTGCTTTGATGTGTCCATAAGGAGACATAGCTGTTCTGAGACTCTGCATGGTAGACACTTTCCCTAGCCATTTCTTTCTGCCTCTGGACCTCACCAATTCACTGGACCTCATCTTAGCCAAGAGAGCAAAGTGACCAGGAACGAATGTCCAGCTCTCATCCTACCTGACTGAGGTCAAGGCTCCATTACCACCCTTTTGATCCTACTGGGAATGCTTAGGTCTCACCAGCCCCCTGTGTTTATGAAGTGGGCATGAGAACCCGTTGTCTCCTCTTCTTCAAGTGACTGGCCCACTCTTGACACCTTCTAGTCACTTTTCCAGGTTGTCTCCCATGCCCTTTCAAGATGGTAGTCTGTGTTTACCGTCTTCCCCAAAAGAACTTGCAGGAATTGGGCAGTCACGTCACGTCATAGAAGAGAGGATGCTCTGTTCTTGTTCGCATTGCTTGGCCAGCCAGGTTGCCCCTGGATGGGAATATTGATTTGTAGAACTTGGGGCAGAATCCAAGTGAGAATGAATGTATGCATCAACTGTGCCTCTCTGTCAGGTGACTTCAAATTTGTTACCCAAGTCCTGTTCCTTGATCCCGAAGCACTTTTGATTAGCTAGCACCCAAGTCCCAGGCTCATCTCTCCTAGCAGTGTGGGCAAGTGCCTGAGACACTCTGCTACTTGGCAGCATGTAGTTCTGAGCCTGAGTGTTGCAGAGATATTCAATGTTTGGGGTCTTTTGCATACTTAGTACAGATCCACGTGAGGTCCTTAGTGTGGTTGTAATGTTGTGTCCATCTTTAACTGGTTGAGAAAGAGTGAGCCACCTTTCTTCTTATGAGGGGCATTTCGCTTTGATCAAAAGGAAAACTCAGAATGAAATTAGTTCCTTGTTGTAATTAGAGTCAGTTTGACAGCCTAGAGTCAATCATCTGAGAGGGGAGACTGGACCTAGGAACTGCCTAGATCAGATTTGTCTAGGTAGCATTGTCTTGATTATTAATTGATGCAGGAGGGTCCAGCCCAGGGTGGGTGGTACCATTCCTAGGCAGGTGGTCCTGGGTCATGTAAGCACACTAACTGAGCAGGAGAGTAAGGCAGCAGGCATTCCCCCAAGCTTCCAGCTCCTCCTTGAGTTCCTGGCCTAGCTCTTCCCTCAATGATGGATCATGACTTGGAAGTGTAAGGCAAATGAATCCTTTACTTCTCCATGTTGTTTTCGTCAAGGTACCTTTTATCAGAGCAGCAGAAATCAAACTGGAACATGCATAGAACAGGATCTCAGGAGCTTGACTGGCCTTGGGTGCTGGGGACATGCTATGAAAAGACACTTGCCTTCCAGCTGCTGTTGGCCTGCGAGTCCTTCCTCTAGATGGCACAATCTTGAGGGGCTTCACAGAAAGGAGACACGCTACTCCTGCCTCCACTATTACCTCTTCTCATATCACCAACAACCCTGTTCGTTCCGTCTCTGTTTGGGACAATGCAGGTTTGAAGTATGAGGAGGGCTCCGTGTACCTGAGGCCAGTTGCCCTCCCTCTGAGACATGCATGCCAGGGCTGACCAGTGAAAGTCACTGAATGAAAAATAGTACCCCAGGCTACAAGAAAGGAAAAGTACAAGCTCAAATGATGAACAACAGGAGATAGATCTGTGACATAAATCTTTTTGTCTTGGGGCACTCCCAACTTGTTTATAAGTGTCTGGTTTCCATGGGTTAGAGCTTTGAGGACCTTCTAGATTTCTTTTCTTTATCTTAAATTACCAAATAAGGGGAAAATAATAAAAGGGCCTTAGCTATTCCAGACTCAACCCTAAGGATTATTTGCCAGAATGGTCTAGGTCAGTGGTTTTAACCTTCCTAATACTGTGACCCTTAACTATAGTTCCTCATGTTGTGGTGACCCCAACCATAAATTATTATATTTCTGCTTCATAACTGTAATTTTGCTACTGTTATGAACAGTAATATAAATATCTGATATGTAGGATATGCAACCCCTTAAGGGGGTTGCAACCCACAAGTTGAGAACCATTGGTCCAGGCTTTTCCTACTTGGGAGGCCTGAGGCATCCTTTTTGACAACTCTACCCCAGCCAGGTGGGTCCTGCTGACCACATCTGGACAGCCCAGGGGTTTGTGGTCAGTGGGCATGCAGAGGTGGCTGGCTTCAGAGCAGGACTGAGAGGTGAAGAGTTGTACACAGTGTGAACCACAGGAGATAGCAGGTATCGAGCCACTCGTGACTTGGAAAAGCAGAAACTTTGATTTAAAAGTTAAAGAAAGGGTCACGGTAGGCATTTCTTCACTGTCAGCTTCACTATCTTCAATATCAGCTGCTACAGGGACTCAGTCTGTTGTGTGGAGCCAGGCTTCTCCCATTGAGAATACAACCAGCAGCTCGGGAAGGACAATCACTTGTCTGCCAGTCCAGCTTTACAGGAGACCCAAGGCCATTTCGTTTGTCCCCCTGGACGGTGGGAAAGACATCCTCTGTGGTTGTCTCCTCTGTCAATGCAGAAACTTGGGTTCTTCAGACCCCGAGTACCTTGGGGTGCAGCAGGTCTATACCCCAAAGAACTTCAGATGTGACCTGAGGCATGGTCCTTAAGTGCCTGCCGTTTGCCCCTCTGACAAAAGTTGACCCATCTGTTAAGAATTGGGGAATATTATCCCAATTTTAGAATTTACATCTTCTCTAGCAGTTTGGGTCACCCTGGCCTCTTAGGATGGGTCCCAGAACTGAAGCCCCAGGAGATGGGACAATGTACACCTGTGGTTGTAATCCTGTTTTCTTTTTGGATCCTCAGTCCTGTAGGAGTGCTATTGCTAACTATGGGCTTGCAGCATTTGGTAGGTGGTGGGGAGGGCTGTGTTAAAGGTGTTTTTTCAGACATTAAATTTTTATCTATGAGTGCTTGCCTGCATGTATGTATGCCAGTGCATGCCTGGTGGCAATGGAGGGCAGAAGACTATGTGTCAGGTTTCCTGGGACTGGAGTTATAACTGGTCGTGAGCCACCATGTGGGTGCCAGAAACCAAACACTGGTCCTCTGTAGGAGCACCAAGCGCTCTGAACAACTGAGCCATCTCTCCAGGCCCTCAACTCTTATTTGTTTGCAGGATCTCACTCTGTAGCCCAGCTTGGTCTTGAACTCACAACCCCCTGCCTCAGCCTCCAAGCCCTGGGATCATAGGGCGTGAATCCCCAGCCTGGCATGGGAGTTATAAGAAAACATTGTTTAGCACATGGGACTTGAAAGCACAGGGAGAGAATATAAATAAATTAAGCGGGCTCACGTTTCCAGAAAACAAAACACAGCGACAAACAAAAAGTGAGAAATGCCATTGTGACAGTAGAGGCTGCTTCTGCTCATTGAGGAGCGACACGTGTGTCTGAGTGAAGGAAGTGTGGCATGTCCTGTGACTGGGACATGACCTTTAGTCGTCTCTCTGGGACAGGCCCTTCCCCTCCGTGGCTTAAAGTCTGTGACTCAGGAGGTGGCTTGGCTGTGGACTCCCTAGCTCTCTGCAGTCCAGGAGCAGCCTTGGAAGGAAAGGCGGTTGGAGGACGGCAATTCCGGGCGGCATATAACAGCCTCGATCCTGAAAGCATTGGGGCTCAGCAGCCCCCGGCAGCTGTACCTTCCAGGACCTGCTGAAGGTGCCAGGCGCCTTTCTCAGCCTGCTTGTGCCTTTCACATCCCTTTCCTGGCAGCGGCTTTCAGGTGGGCTCCCTACCCACATGGATATCGGAAACCCACAGACCACGCTCTGGTCCCAGGAAGGGTGTAGGGAATGGAGGGCTGGCTACCATATGTTTTCTTCCAAAGGGACTGAAGAAATGTCTGCTTCTTTTCTGGTCTCCCCACTTAAATTGCGTATAGAAAAGTGTTTATAAAATGATGGGAAAAATATTTTCATTAGGGTCTTATTAAATGATGTCATTGTCACAGTGCTGTTTCTGACACGCTGGACTAAAACTAAGTGTGGCAGAGGATTGCCTGGCAGAGTTGATGGGATGGAAGGTGATGTCATGGGGTGGCGTCCCTGTCAGTGTTAGCCTGGCACCTTTGAACCAGATGGAGTTGTCCATACTGACCAGTCACCATTCTCCACTATTCCATAAGACGGGGAAACCACATCTCTTAAGTGCCGAGCAGACAGTCGGAGCGGGGCGGTGTTTATCCTGAGACTCTCAACACTGACTTCCTGTTGCCAGTTACACTGTCTGCCTCCCTGCCTTGGCAGGAAGAGCTTCAGCTGTCAGGTGGTCACTGAAAGGGTTTTACCCTTTGATATATCTGTCTGAAGCCCTAGGAAACTGATTAATCAGAATGTACCCATCCCTCCAAAGATGAGAAGAAGCAGAATCTGAGGAGGATGCAGCCAATTCCTGTCTGAAGCAGCATACGTGGACAGTTTTAAGAGCCACGTTTATCTGTAAAGTCACGTGACCCCCAGGGTCCTCTGTATGTCGCCACTGCTCAGAATTTAGAAGTATCTTGAGGGCTCACAGGTACTTGGTTTTCTTATCAAGGAACACTTTTTTCTTCTTCTTCATGATGTCAAGTCTTCATTTTTCTATTTATTTCCTGAAGATAGGTTTGAGCTTGGGTATCATCCAAAATCCATTTAGGATCAAGTCCTGCGGATGATTGAGTGATGTGGCGGTAGAATACCAGGCTGGTGCAGGCGAGGTGACTCTGGATGGATGCTATCCAGCTTACACACTGAGCAACTCCAAGTAGAACACAGGTTGGTGCAGGCCAGGTGACTCTGGAAAAGATGGATGCTACCTAGCTTACACACTGAGCAGCACCAGGATCAGAAAGGACCACAGTAAACTGATGCTGCTTCTGGAAGGCGGTGTAGACAACAGCACCTCAGCTGCATCCTTAAAACTCCCACGCTGAGGGGCTGGAGAAATGGCTCAGTGGTGACTTGGTGCTGCTCAGAGGACCCAAGTTCTATTCCCAGGAGTCATGTTGGGTGACTCCAAACCACCTGTAACTCTAACTCCTGGGGATCCAATGCCCCTCTCTGGTATCTGCCTACCTGCATCCATAAGGCCTATACCTCCCCCAACACATATATACATAAATAAAAGTAAAAATAAATCCAGTGATGAGAATGTATGCACGGCGAATTCTAGACCAACCCAAGTTCCACACTGAGACTCTTTCTTTGAAAAATTAAAAATCCTCTTTTCACATAACAAAAGATGCTTGTAAATACAATCATCTTTAGACTCCAGGGACATAGTTTGATAATGGTTTGTACTGGTGCAAAATATTTGTAAAAATAACATGCTAAAATAATTTATGAACATTTAAAAATTTACATATTATTATCATATGCCACGGCACATGTGTGGAGGTCAGCGAACAATTCTCAGGACTTGGTTCTCCTGCCACCGTGTTTCAGGGGTAGATCTTAGATCCTCAGACATGCACAGCAAACTCTTTTAACCACCGAGCCAATGCAGGTCCCCAAAATGTCATCAACAGCACTTTAGTAACCTTTGAAGAGTATAAGTCATTAGCATTAATCAAATGGTAATCTTTCTCTTGGTATGACTATAATAAGAGTTTCAAAGTTTTCCGAATCACTCTGAAATTCTAGGTGGCCTCTGCTGAAGAGCCACCTTTCCATGGCTAGTTTCTGGGCAGAAGTTAACCCCGTGCCAGCTTTTCCGAGGCATGAGTCAACCATCTCTCTCTATGCAAAGAAAAGTCTGGAGCTGGTAGCAGGATGGTGACAGCCAAGACTGCAAAGTCTGCCAGTCCTCTAAGCTTTCTTAGTTCTTGGCTGGCTTTTATTGGAGTGCAGTGGTTCGCCCCACCTCCCGCTACTCCCCCCCCCCCCTACACCACCACACCTTCTTCAGGCCTCTCTCAGCTGGGGAAGCACCTGGGGGCTGCTTCTCTCAATGTGCACTGCACTATTCTACAAATGGAAAGGATTCCAAGTCTCCCCTTCCCAGCAGGTCTTCCTGGAAGATTTGCCTGCCTCTTAAGGGATGTGTCCTAGATTGAGCAGAGTTAGGAGTCTTAAGAAGTCTGATGATAGATTTCCACGGAGGAATGAAAGAGGAAGTGTGTGCGGCAGGTGGATGTGTGGCCCTGTAGCGGGACTGGCTTGATTTCTGAGCTGATACTGCCCCCTAGTGTAGAAAAGCTAGTACATTAGTATCTGGATGGTAGAAAAGTATACGAAAAAGGCAAGGAAGAGAGTTTCTTATCAGAAAGATGTTGCGGGACATCTGAAAACCACTTCGACCTCTGCTTTGAAATTCTCCCCATGGAACAAATACGAAAATAGACGTGCAATGATTTGATGCCATGAGACACTCGATCACTGACAGAAGCCAGAATGCCAAGCAGTGGTCTCATTGGTGATTCCCATTGCTCTCTGTTGTGCTAAGGAGAGTTTAACACAAGCTTTGAGAATGTCCTCACACGTAGTCACAGAACCCAACCGGCAGGCTCTGGCCCACAGCTGTCAGCAAGTTGTAATTGCAGACTGCCTTCTCTTAATTTAAAACATTATCCAAGATATATAGAAATAAAGGGGATTGCAAGGGACAACAGATAACCATATATTAGCAATTGATAAAGTAGGCCAATGGTTAGAAACACGTTACTAAAACTGACTTGTGAAGAAATAGAAATCTGAACATACCTTTAACTATAGTAAAGGGATTGAGCAGATGAGTAAAACAACTCCCTATTATGTTTGCTTATTGTATTTTGAGTCTTTGATCCCTATCTAGAGGCACTGTTTCAAAAGGCTGTAAAATCCTTAGGAGGTGAGATCTAGATTGAAAAAGCGGGTTGTTAGGAGTTTTCCTTGAATGTTAGTAGCCTAGACCTGTTTCTGGCACTCACACAAGGCGCGAACCTGGAGGCAGAAGATGATGCAGAGACCATGGAGGGAGCTGTTTCCCGCTTCTTCCTCATGGCTTACTCTGCCTGCTTTTCATAGCATCGGGAGTTGGCCCCACCCACAATGGGCTGGGCCCGCCCACATCTGTCACTAATTATGAAATGCCCTATAGGCTTGCCTACAGCCTGGTCTTATGGAGGTGTTTTCTCTGTTGAGGGTTCTCTCAGATGACTCTAGCTTGTGTCAAGTTGACACAATACTAGTCGGCACAGGTTCTCAGTGGGAAAGGATAAAGAAAGATCACTTGTTAGCAGGTGACATGGTCTTAGGAGCCTACCAAGACAAAGAGGAATAAGAGCCAGCAAAGTAGCAAAGCTACGAAATTGGTGCTCAGAAGTCAGCTGTGTTTCTTTAAACTAGCAACGGATAGTCTGACTTTATAAGGAATTTTAAAAAGCATTTCAATTTACAATAGACTTAAAAATAGTTCAAAGTAAAATTAACAGGAGACTAAAGATTTATTCATCAGAAACCATAAAATACTGCCGAAAATTTAAAGACACAAAGTGGAAAGACATCCTATGCACATGAATAAAATATTGATGTCTTAATATTTTAGAAAGTCATTGCTGTCCACAGAAATCTACAAACCAGTGATGTTTTTTGCAGATTTTTTTTTAAAATCCATCTGACAACATCTAAGATTTCACTGGGTACCCTCAATAGCCAAAATGACTTCAAAGGAGAACAATAAATTCAGGAGGTAGTCTCATAATTCTTGATCTCAAAAATTAATGCGAAGCCAACAGTAATTAAAACAGTGTGATATTAGCATACAGGGTGGTGATATATGAACAGTGGAATACGTTAGGCAGCTCTGAAATAAACCTTCCCAAAGATGGTCAGAAGATTGTCAACATTAATGGCAAAAGCACTCAGTTGGAAAAGAACAGGCTTTTCCAAACTGGTGTTGGGCGCTGGATCTCTCCATGCAGAAGAACAGTAATGGATCCTAATCTTACAGTACATCTAAAATTTAAAATGGATTGATTGATTGATTGACTTAGGTTTTTTTGAGACAGGGTTTCTCTGTAGCTTTGGAGCCTGTTCTGGAACTAGCTCTTGTAGACCAGGCTGGTCTCGAACTCACAGAGATCTGCCTGCCTCTGCCTCCCAAGTGCTGGGATTAAAGGTGTGCTGGATTTAATTTTTAAAATTTATTTATTTTACATCCTGACTGCCGTTTCCCCTTTTTCTCCTCCCAGTCCCCCCTCAGACATCTCCCCTCTGCAAGTCCCCATCCTCTCCTCCTCTGTTTCTATTCAGAAAAGGGCAGACCTCCCAAGGACATCAACAAAATATGACATGTCAAGTTGCAGTAAGACTAAGCCCTCCCCCCCCCCCGTATTAAAACTGGGCAAGGCAATGAAATATGAGGAATAGGGTCCCAGAAGCCAGCAAAAGAGTCAAAGATAGAAATTCTGGGGGAAATGAAGCCACTGGGAATAATCATTGCCGTTGAGACAGTGTGAACCCCTCATGCCTGGGTCCTTGATGGTGCAGTTCAATGATTGGAGCTGGACACTAAGGACTGTGGGAGAGAACAGTGACAGGGGGATGGCAGGATGTGAGAGCATCTCAGAATACCAGTAGACTTGCTTTCTGGTGGCCGGTGTTAGTCACCGGTCGGTCAACAAGCAGGAGCCTGAGAGCTGCCGCCACCGTTCTGCAGTGCTGGGAGGGGATCAGTCATGCCATTTGGTTTAAGATGGTCCTTCACCTGTTGCCCGGCACGGACTGTAGTGGTTCATTACATAATTTTATAGTCAGACCCTTATGCCGACACTTCCTCCGAGCAGCTGGGGCAGCTGATATTTTTGCTACAGAGTTCATGATGTCCTGCGAGTATCTTAGGAACGGGTTGTATGTATTGTACAAAACAATGTGTTTAGCAACAAAGCGAGTATTTTTATGAGAATGCCGGCCACAGTGTGGGCTTGCACCAGAGGGCCTGGGTGTTTCATTGTGGACTTTACATAGTTTGGGGAAAGTCAGTCATCTCCAGAGGTCCAATATACATATTCCTAGAGGTTCAAAAATGTAGGATCTTTCTGTGGCATTAACAATGTTCATGGCCCAGGAGACCCTTGTAAATAGCCAATAATCTGAACTTAAAAGGCATATCACCATAGAGTGCTTTGTAAACACATTTATGGTGTGGGGGAATGGCTGCCCCAGTAATGTAGTTATTTGTTTATTACCTTGATAGTCTAACCTGTTCTTAAATTTTTCATTTGTAAGTCAGGCAGTGGTGGCAAATGTCTTTAATTTCAGCACTTGGGAGACAGAGGCAGGCAGATCTCTGAGTTCGAGGCCAGCCTGGTCTACAGAGCGAGTTCTAGGACAGCCAGGGCTGTTACACAGAGAAACCCTGTCCAGAAAAACAAAAGCAATTTTTTCAGTTATGTATGTATGTTTATATGAATGTATGCATGCATATAGGTTTGTTTGTGTGCCCTGGTGCATACGTGGAGGTCAGAGAATAACGTTCAGGGATCACCTCTCTCTTGGCTACCATTTGGATGTTGGGGACCAGACTTTAGGTCCTTGAGATTGACAGAAAATACTGTGCTATTTTGCTGGCCTTGGCCAAACATTTCTTGAAAAGATCCCTCCTAGTTATCACATTGTACCTGTGAATATTCAGGCTGGAGAAAAAACTCAATAGAAGACTTTGGAAGATCATCCAGGCTTTGGAAATTGTAATTAATGTTGAGAGGTGTCCTGGATGTGGGTAGTGTCTCTGTGACAACCATAGACTTCAGGCTGTGGTGCTGAGGGGGTGGTGGCACTTGGTCCTGGAGGGCCATGATGATGCATTCCTCTGGGGAGGTCTCAGTTTTTCTAGCCCAGGGACGCTCCAGGCGTAGACACCTACTGAGTATAGTGTGACGGTCCTTTGAAGCACATGGTTATGTGAGCAGGTATTTGACTTCAGCTCCATTATGTCCAGGAGCTAAGCCTTCTAATTTTTCTCTTGGGTCCTAACCTTTCACTTTAGATGTGAGGCCTGCAAGGGGATCAGAGATTTCCTGTTCCATGCTTTAGATAAGTCAGCCATTGTCCAAAATGCAAAGCGATTCTTGTTTTAAAAACTTGGGTGTGAAGTTTTTTTGGGCAAATGCTGTTGTTCTATGAGACAAATGATTTTCTTATCTCTTGTTCCTCACTTTTTCTCCTCCCCACCTCCAGGAAGGGTGTCTGTGGCCTTCTGACAGCTCCGTGCAGCGGCCAGGGGCTTCAGAGGTAAGGTGGAGGCTGTGGGAGAAGCCATGGCCTCAGCCTTGGATTTGAAATCAACCTTAGGATGAAGTCATTGTTTGGTTAAAAGGGGGAAAGGAGGGATTTCCCCTTAGAACCATGTGTCTACGCTCTATGCAGAGAATAGGTTGAAAATGGCTGAACATTGAATTATCTTAGAACCACCAGCTAGACTTTGCAAGTGTAGGCATAGTTTGTACATGCCAAGCAGCATGGATTCTTCTCACATGCCAAATTTAATAATAAAACATTTGAGGCAGGGTCTCAGCATGTAGCCCTGGCTGGCCTGGAACTTGCTGTGTGAATTAGGCCAGCCTTGAACTTAAAGATCCACCAGCTTCTGCCTCCCAAGCTTGGGCTAAAGGCATGTCCCATAATTCTCATCGATTATCCAAATTTTTAAAGTGTTTCAATATAAATGTAAAAATAACAAAACGTAGGTGTACAAAGGTCATGGAACAATCAAATGTGTGGGGCCCAATGTAGGTGTTTGCTGTCAGACTAAATCAAGTTCTCTCAGAACTTTTCTCACTATCTGCCTGTAGAAAAATAAAGAAATCGTAGTGGTCTCCTTCTGGCCACACAGACTCCATGTTGGTCTTTCTTAATGTAACTAAATATCTATATGCTAGAGGTTAGCAATAAAATGCAGACAGAAGATAGGTTTATTTAACATATGCCTAGCTCATAGCATTGAGTAGAGTTGGGCTTAGAATAAACTTTAGGAGTAAGACATTGTCTAAATTTTATTAAGAGGATCAACAGAATTCTAACCTAGAATCATTCAATTGGAGTTTTCATGTTGCCACAATTTTACCACTACATTGTTCTTGTCATTCTAGTCAAGTTTTATATTTGATTATAGAACAAATAAAACTCATTTGTTCATAACTTTGTCATGTATTGAAATTTTAAGATAGTATGCTTTGCCTTTAAGTACAAAGTATGGTTTGATACCCATCAGTGGTTATATGTATATACATTAATATATTAATCTACAATGTAGCTGTACACATGCGTATAACATTTTTCTTCTAGGAGATAATTGGGATAAAGGGAGATTTATTTATATAATGAACTTTTGCCTTAACATTAGAAGTAATGGGCTTTATTATGTCATTTTCATACTTGATGTGTCTACTTTATTCATATTTGGTTCCCTCCCCACTGTCTTCTCTTCTTCTCCTCTCTGACTGGTTCCCTTCCTCCCCCCAGTAGCCTCTTCTATTCTTATCACATATATTCTACAACCCTCCATTTCACTTCCACTAAGATTTTTCTAGTGTTCCCTATATAATTTCATAACTCATGTTTCCTTTATAACTTCATAACTCCTCTTCCCTAGTCCCCCTCATTGTAAACTAGGTTCTTCATATAAGAACAAAACATGAAATTTCTGAGTTTGGTTTATTTTACCTCACAATGATTTCAGTTCCATTCATTTTCCTGCATACATCACAATTCCATTTTTCTTTACCTGTTCAATATGTTTAATCCATTCATCTGTTGATGGATATCTAGGCTGGCTTTTATTCCCTGGATATTGTGAATGAGATAACAATATGGATGTGTAAGTATTTCCTTGGTGTGTTTCCCTGGAGTACTTGGTACATGTTTGTAAGATTGTATAGCTGGGAACTTTGGTAGTTCTGGTTCTTCCATACCCATATCCACAAGTCCTGTCTTGTGGAGCAGGCCTTAAATTCAATCAGCAAGTAATTGGCTATCCTTGTGACATCCATGCTTACTTGCTCTTGTAACTCTCAGGGTTCATAGGTGGGTAAGATGGAATTGTTTGCATTTTCCCAGTGGCTAGAGATGTTGAACATTTTAAAAGGCCTCTCAGCGATTTGCTTTCCTTCCTTTGAGAATTCTATTTGGTTCTGTGCCCCAGTTTTAATGGGGGTGTTTGTTTCAAGACTGTCAGATGTCCAGCTGGTAAAGACGTCCTCCCCCTTCTGCAAGCTGTCTCTTTGTTCCTATGGTAGTGGCCCTTTCCTGTGCAGCTTTTTCGTGCCATTTGCCAACAGTTGGTCTGCACTACTGGGGTCCTGTCAGAAGATTCTTTCCTGGGCCTACGATTTGAAACATAGTTTCTACTCTGGTCACTAGCGGTTTCAGGGTATCAAGTGCTATGCTGAGGTCCTTGGTCCATTGGGAGTTGAGTTTGGTGCAGGGTAAATGATAAGGGTCAACTTTAACCCTTCTCCGTGGAGCTCTCCAGTTCCATCAGTATCAGTTGTTGAAGATACGGTCTTTCTCACAGTGTACCCGGATGGCCTTCCTGTCTAAACTCAGGTGGCTGTGGGAGTGCAGGCTTAATTGGGGTCTTCAGTCTGTGCTGTCAGTGTGTCTGTTTCTATGTTGGTACAATGCTATTTTCTGTAGTATAACTTCACATCTGGGCTGGGGATAACCTCTGCAGTTTTCATCGCTCAGGATTATTTTCGCTATCCGTATCTTCAAGCACTAATGTCCTCTTTTCCACTTGATCATTCAGTTGGCCAGGCTTTCCACGGAGCTTTTTATTTGGCTTATTAAATTTTCCGTTTCACATTCTATTTCAGTTGGGCATTCAGAAGTGCTCTTTACTGAATTGTTCTTTCATATCCTGATTTTTTTTCCTTGTCTCAGTCAGCAGATTGTGTTTTTGTGGTCTTCATTCTGGCTTTTATGCATATCCTCTTTGAGTCAGGCTTGAGCATGTTTATAATTAATATTTTGAAACCATTAAATTGCCTGTCCAAGGGGAGATAACTATAGGAGTCCTTGTTTTTGGAGGAGACATTCTGTCTTGTTTATTTCTGGTATTTGTGCTTTGCAATGGGCTTTAGGTACCTGAAGTTAGGTCATGTTTTTCTTTTGTTGTTGTTTTTTGCTTTGTTTTTGTGGTTTTTGGTATGGCTATTGCCCTACCTTTGCTGAGTAGACATTTGGATCTATGTTTGCTATTACCTCAAACTGTCAGATTATGGAACAGCTGGTGTTTCAAGTTCAGTCTTGGAGCTACTAGGTGGTGGTGCGTGAATGGGGTCCCAGATCACCTGAGGCTAGGGCTATGGCTTGCTTCTGAGTACAGAAACTAACTTTCTATAGAGTTAGAATGTTCTCACTGCAGCAGGTTCCCAGAAATATGTGGAAGGTTCAGTCAGTTCTGCTGGTGGTCCTAGGTAAAGGATTGGGGTCACTGTGACATGAAATCAGCTTGGTCTTGTTGATGTGTTCTTGAATTTGGTTTGTCAGAATTTTGTTGAGAATTCTTCGCTCTATGTTCATCAGGGAAACTATTCTGTAGTTTTCTTTCTGTTGTGCCCTTACACACTTTTGTTATTAGGGTATTCGTTGCCTTTGTAGGATGAGCTTGGTAATGTTCCTTTCTTTTCTATTTTATGGCACAGTTTTAGAAGCACTGATGTTGGCTTTTCTTTGAAGGTTTGGTAGGAGCTGATAATAAGCCCATCTGGTCCTCGGCTTGTCTTTGTTGGGAGACATTTTGTTACTGCTTCAATCTCATTGGTTGTTATGTCTGTTTTTTTTATCTTCTTGACTTAATTTTGTACATCATATTATATGTCTATAAATTTAACTATTTTTCTTAAATTCCCCAAGAATAGAAGTTCTCAAATTAATTTTAATGATTCTCAATATTTTACTGAAATCTGTAGTAATTTGTCCTATTTCATTCTAATTTTATTTGTGTCTTATTTTTGTTTAGGTAAATTTAGTGAAGGTTTATCCATCTTGTTTTTGTTATTGTTCTTAAACCACTCTTCATTTTACTGATTCTACATATTTTTTTCTTTTCATTGCCATTTCATTAGTTTTTGTTATACTGTCTTGGGGTTTGCATTGTTCTAATTTTTCAAGAACTTGAAACACTTCATTGGGTTATTTGAGTTTCTTTTATTTGTTAATGTAAGCACTCACAGTTATGGCATTTCCACCGAGAACTGCCTCTCTATATCCCAGATGTAAAAGTTAACTTTTGCTTTCATTTTCAAATGATTTTCAGAGCTTTAAATTTGTCTTCTTGATTTTTTTTTTTAAAGGGCCGATTGGTCATTCAAGAGTATGTTGTTTAGGACTTGGGATGTGGCTCAGTCAGTAGAGGGCTTGCCTAGCAGTCACTCTGGCTTTGGTTCTCAGCAGTGAGTAATCCAGGTATCCTCAGCTGTAATCTCAGTGCTCAGAGGCAGAGTGAGAGCAAAGTCAGAACTATAAGGCTGCATCGTGAACTTGACCCTTGATGGCCAGCCTGCAGAGGCAGGGAAGAAGAGATGGGAAGGGAGGGAGGAGAGGGTAAGAAGAAAGGAAGAGAGAAAGGAGAGGGATTTTTATGTGCTTGTGTGGGTTTTGTTTTTCTTACTGTTGTTTTCTATTTTCATTGCACTATTATCTAATAAGAAACAAATTCTTTCAACTTTTTAGTGTTTGTAGCCTCCACTGTGGTCTTTTTAGAGATTTCATAGACTCCTGAGAAAAGCGTGTATTCTGCTTCTGTTGCACGAACTATTTTGTATTATCTGTTAAATTCATCTGACTCGTGGTGTGCTTTAACACTGAGTCTTCTTTGTTGATACTCATCTTAGATGATCTATCCAGGGATGGAGTGGGTTATTGAAATCATTCAACACTGTATCATCTATGACTTTCTTGTTTTGTTTTATGAAATTAGGGGACCCCCTGTTTTGTCATATATATTTATGCTTATAATATCTTCTTGATTAATAATTCCACATTACACATTATTAATCTTTATCTCTTCTAATTTTGATTGGAAATCTGCTTTGTCATATCAGAATAGCCACACCAGCTTTTGATTTTCATTTGCATGTTAAATTGACTTCAGCTCTTTCTCGGTCTGTGGGTGTCTTTATCATTGAGGTGTGTTTCTTAGAGACAAGAGAAGTTTTGGTATATAGATTTTATCTAGTCATCCAGTCTGTATCTCTTTATTAGGTTAGTTGATGCCATTTACATTTAAGGTTATTATTAGGAGATATTTGCTAATCCCTCTACCACTTTTGTTAGTTGTTAGTCTAGCTGGTTATTGTTGGTTCTCCCTTGTTTACCTATTTCTCTCATGAGTTTATTCTTTCCTGTGGTTTCTTCCCCCTCTGCACATAGCATTCCTTTTAAGTCTCCTCTGTGGTTTTGGCTTAAAGATCAGAACTGCTTTGGTTTGTGCTTGCCTTGAGATGTACTTACTTCTCTGGCAACCTTAAAACAGCTCTAGATATATCAACCAGCAATTCTTTACTTTCAGGGATTGAAATATATCATCCATGCTCTCTTGGCTTGTAGGGTTGCTGGAGAGGTCTGATGTTAGTCTGATGCTCCTGCCTTTGTAGGTGAGTTCTTATTTTTCCCATACAGCATTTAATTGTTTCTTTGCCTTGTGTTTGCTGTAAAATGCCCTGGAGTTCTTCTCTGGTCATGTCTGTTTTGAGTTTTTAATGCCTGTTATTGCATGTCTGTCTCTTTCTCTAGATTTGGGACAATCTGTTTCTTTGAATACCCATACCCCAAGCCTTTAGTGTTTATCTCAATGCTTTTTTGTTGTTGTTTTCTATTCTGGGGATTCTTGATTGTGTCCCAAAGTTCTTAGCCATTACCATTCTTGTTCATTTTTTTTCTGTTTATGTTTAAATGTAGTGTTTTGTCAACCTTGCTCTGTATCTTTTTTTTTTTCCTTTTTGGCTTGGGTGAGTTTATTGAAGATTTCTATTGTATTTTTTACTTGATTCCTTGGATTTTGTACTTTCATCATTTGTAGGGTTTTTTTTCTCTCCAAATCTCAGCTTTCTTGATGAAGTTTTCTTCTATGTTGACCTTTCTTTCTTTCTTTCTTTCTTTCTTTCTTTCTTTCTTCCTTCCTTCCTTCCTTCCTTCCTTCCTTCCTTCCTTCCTTCCTTCCTTCCTTCCTTTCTTTCTTTTCTCCTTCCTTCTTTTTTAAAACCATATATTCCTATTTTCTTGTCCACTTTGCTGACTTCTCCCTCTCTGTGCTTTCTTTTCCAGGTTTTGGAATGAATTATCTTCTTGTGTTCTCTCTTACCCAAAACAAAACAAAACAAAACAAAACAAAAACCCAAAAAACCCTCAATCTTCATTTGGCATTTTATCAGTTTCCAAACCTTTGAGTTCAGCAGTTGCTAAATTAGTCTTCTGTGGAATCATGCAGCCTTTTCATGGTTTTGCAGCTGTGCCTTTTTATGTTTTTTTTTTTCTTATTTGTGTGTGTGTTTTTTCTTTGCAGTGTGCACATCCTGTTGGTTTGGATATCACTTCCATTGTAGGGGTGTTATTTTATCCAGCAACTTATTCTTGAGAGCTCAATTCCCAGCACCACACAGAAAAATAAAACTGTTGTAACAGTAGAAACAACATACCATATATGATACGGAAATACTCTTAACATTAATGACAGCTCACCAATATATCACCAAGTAGACCATATATAAGCTAGTTGTGGTATGCAGCTTTTAATCCCAGCACTTGGGAGGCAGAGGCAGGTGGATCTCTGTGAGTTTGAGGCTAGTCTGGCCTATAGAGTGAGTTCCAGGACTGTCAGGGTTATGAAGAGAGACCCTGTCTAAGAACACACACACACACACACACACACACACACACACACACACACACACGCACGATCGTGAAGCTGAAAGTAGCAAAACCATGGTAGACAGTGCTATAGGTTTAACGCTACCGAGTGGGTAAGTAGTAATGAAGTGGAGGAGAGGGACAGGCAGAGGATAGAGCCAGAGGCAGCAAGATCAAATAAAAGGTCACGAAGATGAGAGTGGAGGGAAATTGTTGTTAAAGGACTAAAGCGCAAGAGATCGGGGGAGGAGAAAATAAGGATTTCTTAATAATGCGTAAGTTCAAAACAGATTTAGATAAGTGCAAGGGGAGTGAACACCATGAATAGTTAAGGGCTGTCAAGATCGCTCAGTGGGGAAGGATGCTTGCGTCCAACCCCGATGACCTGAGTTTCACCCCAAGAACCCACATGGGATGAACAGACCGCTGCAAACTGTTGTGACCTCCACATGCATGCCATGAATGAGAACATGTGCTCGTAAATATATGTAAATTTTATAACTTAAAAACACGAAAAATAATATAAAGTAAAAATACTATTAAAGACAGAGCGGGAAAGGGAGGAACTAGAACAAAACCAGATATAAGGAAACCAAAGGAAGAACAAAATAGTGTTCAGTAATTGAAAGATGCATAAAAATGATCTTTTAATCAAAGTAAATATCTCTTCATTTATTAAAAATATTTATTTTATCATAAAAATAGGTGAGTGTATGAGGGGAATAATAAAAAAAATTGAAAGAATACAGTACAAATAAAAGCCCTGCTATGCATGAACCACAGAAGGAAACATGGCCAGTAAGACAGGTAAAGAGCCTGCTGTCCAGCCTGAGGCCCAGAACCCACGCGATGCAAGGAGAGACGGCATTCCTGCAAGCTGTCTTGTGGCTCACTTTTACATAGGTGCTGAGGTCCACGTATTCCCCTCACACAAGTAAATAAAATATATAGTTTTTGACTGATAAAAGAAATTCCAAAGGGAAGAAAAGGTGTGGTGTTGGAGCATGTTTCTGGGCCGCTGGAAACCGGAGACAGCCATGTCTTAAATGCATGGAGTCGGGGGCTGTTGCCTTGTGGACTTGGGTTTCCGTTGCCGAGTCTGTATGGTCCAAGTGTGTGGCGTCTGACAGAGCCTTTTCTTGTCAGTCTTCCTTTACTTGCCAGGAGTCTCTGGCGTCTCTACTTTAGCTTTGCAGTGAGCAGCAGTGTTGAGGTTGGCACAGGGGACGCCTGTCCTTCTACATTCCGAATCTCCTGTTGATTTCCCTGCTGGAGGTGTGCAGCTGGTCGTATCAACGACATCTCTGGAACTTCAGAGTTCTCCAACTCTAGCAGCGAAGGGAAAAATTTAATTCATTTACTGGCCTCATATTCAGAACTATTCATTCCAAGGTTATTCTCAATCCAAGATATCTGTTTCAAGCCACCCAGGGAGAGGGAATCTCTTTCTGTATACATCGTATACATCGTAGCATGAGCCAAGCCTCATGTGGCCACCCCCCTTTGGCCTGTCAGTGTCTATCCAGCCTGCTGTTCTCGGCCGCTTCTCTGGGTCTTCCCTCATCCAGGGCCTATGCCAGCCCAAACTGAGGTTCGCTGACCTGCCGCTGTTCCTCGGGGTAGCTCAGTATTTAGCAATAGATCCTATCTCAGTGTGGTGTGACAGAATAGGTTTTTCTCTGCCACTGGTCTGACTGCTCACGGAATCGCTAGCTCATTAAAGCCTGGGATTGGCGGACTGAGGGCCCAGCCTGAGGGTAGGATTGCCAGTCTTTTCTCCTGCTTACCTTTTGAAAATAATTTCTGGGTCCCTCGCCGACCAGTCAGGGAACTGAGGAGCCGAGGCTATGTTCAGCTTACTTCTCTGTGTTGCTTCTTCCCCCTCCCTCTCTTGACGTCCTTTGTGGATTTCTGGTGTGTTTCTGTCTACAGTCATGTCGATTTCCCCTTATGCCGGCTGTCTCTTTCACCTGCTCATACAGAGGCAGCCTGTACTACCATTTTACCAAGAAGACCCCAAGAGATATGTTTTAAAGAAAGCATATGGTTTGAGTTAATTTGGGGGGGGGGGAATCTACAATTATATTTACTTTGAAATTTTCACATTAATAACTAAAAATAACTGTAGCAAATGTGTATTGAAATAACTGTGAAAGTCCAGGAATTCAAAAGAAATTCACTTTTTTGGTTTATTTACAAAAGTAACCTCAGAAACCTCTCCTCACTTTGCTCATTCATGGGTTTTAGAGCTGTCTGGTCCCAAGAAAGCAAGAGGCTTGTCCTGTCTTGTCTTCTTTTTATGGGTAAAGCCTCTGAGGCTTGGATGAGGTCACCTGTGACTTGGTTGTCAGAGCCACAACATAGCATCATGCTTCATGCCTCATCCCTGTCCCCCACTCTCTCCACTCTGAGGTCCCATTTGAATCCCTGTCGCCTGCCTAAATAACTCCATTACATCCAAGTCTTCAGTTAGCTACTGTTCCCTACTGAAGTTTAGCCTTCCCGGAAATGTTAATACACATTGGGCTTCCCTCCGCCCCTCTAAGTTCCTGACAAGTTCTTTTCTGTCTTGCATGGGAAATGGTGTGAGGGGGTGTGAAAACTGGTGTGAACACAGAACAAGCTTGAGCTTCCCTGAGCCTATCCCCTTGTTGGTCACTGTTGTACTGAGAATGTCCTCAGGCCTCTTCTTTTTCCTTCCAGATCATGTGTACCCCACGGGGCAGGGATAGGTTTACCACCCCATCCTTCATCCAGCGGGATCCGTTCAGTCGTTTCCAGCCCACCTACCCCTACGTGCAGCACGAGATTGACTTGCCTCCTACCATCTCCCTGTCAGACGGGGAAGAGCCGCCTCCTTACCAGGGACCCTGCACCCTACAGCTCCGGGACCCAGAGCAGCAGATGGAACTCAACCGAGAGTCCGTGAGGGCCCCACCCAACCGAACCGTGTTTGACAGTGACTTGATAGACATTTCTATGTACAACGGGGGACCATGCCCACCAAGCAGCCACTCGGGCATCAGTGCAGCTACCTGTAGCAGTAACGGGAGGATGGAGGGGCCACCCCCTACCTACAGCGAGGTGATGGGCCACTACCCAGGCACCTCGTTCTTCCACCACCAGCATAGCAACGCACACAGGGGCAGCAGACCACAGTTTCAGCCGAACAACTCAGAGGGCACAATAGTACCCATCAAGGGCAAAGACAGGAAGCCTGGGAACCTGGTCTGAGTCCCTTCAGAGCGCACTTTGCTAGGAGAGAGAAACCTCGGCAGGGAGAGAGAGGCCCGCTGGCCCCCCTGCCACAGTGTTGTCCGGCTTTACGTCGTACAGCTGAGTAAAACCAAATGTGCAAACACGGTCTTCGTTTCTGATTCCTATCCTGGGAATTGCATGCAAACAAGACTGAAACAATACAAACTTGCATCCGGTTTGACCACAACAGTGTTCATCTTGGGGGCAGGGGTGGAGACGGGGCTAGAGTTGGTATGAGCTTGGCAAAGGGCGTACCAAGGAACCCGAGGAGGCTTGGAAGACTTCATGAAAGTAAGACCCATAAAGGTATTTTTGACCTATTTAATTCCAAAAGGAGACTGCAGATAAATGAGGCCAGAATGGCCTGTTTTTTATAATTAACTGAATAAAGAAGGAAGAATTATTATATATTATCACGGGGAAGAATCAGTCAGTTTGCTTTTTCTCCAAAGGTGTGAAACTTTTATTTTGTTTTAAAAATATGAGTCAAAACTCCTGTTTTGTGTGCCAAGGTATAAAGTGGATAGAGGAGCGAGAGGAAATAATTTCTGTTGATGGTATGCTTTAAGAGTTGCACTATCGTAATGTTTAAAATATGGACGAGGGAACCTATGTTGTGTGAAGGTCTGTATGTTGTCTTGTCACTTATGGGTGGCTGTTATACCCAAGGAACATCCTTGAGAGTCCTACAGAGTCATATGAGAAAGGGTTTGGGGAACGTGCCCTGGTGTTTACTGAGTTCCACGCGTTTAACAAGGGGCATGCTGCAAGGATCTGCAGCGAGCAGTGCACTACTGCAGTTATTTGGAGAGGCAGGTGGAGAGAAACACCTGCATTGCGCATCAAGTGTCATACAGAGCTAGCCTTATTCCCAGCAGCGTCAGCAATTTAGACTGTTTTCACTGTAGCATGAAATATATTCAGATACATACCTTATTTTATGCAATAAATTGTTTAAAATGCAAGATGGTTATTTTGTGTACTGCTGAACTATGTGGCCTCTCCCATCCTAGGCAGCTCTGTTGAGTTCTGCAAGGGATATTCTGTTCAGCACCTGGCACCAGCAGACGCTCCCAAGCCCACTTGGTTGTCTAAATGCCATACTGGTGATGGTTCCTTATGCTTACTATGCCTCTGGGCCTGACACAGGGACAGATTTGGCATAATAAGCCATTACATATCACCAGTGTTGCATGGTAGAGGAATCGGTGCTGGTGCAGACTCACCTCTGTGTAGCCAGTCTTTGTACTGTGGTCGGTTAGTAAACAGAGGTAGGTGGTGGGTGAGGACAAGGCATGGCAGGTAGAATTACAGCTGGAAAATGAAGTCAGTTTACTGTTTCTAATATTTCTAAACATTCTTGTGCACAATAAAGGACCCCAGCGACTTTCTTCTGCAGATGTAAGAGCTGTTCCTGTAACGGCACCACGGTGGGCTCATATGCAGCAGCAGGCTTCTTTCCGGTGGTCTGACCTCTGCACGGAACAGGAATGCAGATTCAGAGGCAGGTTGACACCAAATAAGTGTGTGTGAGTGCTTGTGTGTGACTGTATGTGTGCCTGTTACTATTTTCAGAGGTGATTATGGGAAGTAACGCTACTCTTACCTGAGAACTAGAGATTGTTTGAGGCCCCCAGTCCTGTCTGACCCCAGGCAGCTTATTTCTGCTGATCTTGGTAGGTAGGCCCCGGGTTGGTCTGAGACTTGTAATCTCTGTGGGATTTATCCATTTCACACAGTAGCTTCCAGAGGAATACTCACAGTCACAAGGAGAGAGGACAGATGGGCAACAGTTGTCAGTTCATGCTTGAACACTGCTTGGAAGGATGTACAAATGAAGGTCTCTGGGACTCTGGAGTTGCTTTTCTGTCTTGTCTGGTGACATTCAGTGGCCTCTCAGGCTACATTAACTGGGCCAAAGAAGACCTTTCCCACTTGCTTGAAGTTTCTAGCTCCTGGTGACCGATGCTTTCAGACTGTGCTTGAATGGGGCCCTGGGATTCGATGGCAGAGGAAGAAGTAGGTGTCCTTGCTGGGATCTCACTGGTAGAGGACTTGGCATGGATGACAGCCAGGGGAAGGCGAGGTTATGGCTCTGTCATTCCAAATCCTAACTGTCGTTTTGGTGAAGTTGGCAATCCCACCTTTTGGTTTCAGCTCCAAATGGCTTCTCAATCCTTATTTAGTCTTACTTTTCTGCCAGCCGTGAGAAAGAGCTAAGATCAGAGACTTGTAAATTCCTCTGGAGCTTGGCAAGCATATGGAGATTTTGTAGATGCCAACAGTGCTGAGGAAACACTGGGTACCCTAGAGGACTGCCTCTTTAGTGTACACACACACACACACACACACACACACACACACACACACACACACACACCACCTGTGACTCTGAAGTCTTTGAGGCTGGGCCTCTTTAAGGAATTAGTTTAAAAGTCAAAGCTAAGGCCATAAAAATGAACGAGGACATTTCTCTCAGCCCAGGGAGATTTAGACAGTAGCCTTCCGGTTTACAGCTCATGCCATGCTGTCTCCTGGCTCTAAGGTGAGGACAAAGACACAGCTCAGAATGGGGGCTGTTGTCTTTCAAAAAACCGAGAACCCGAGGGTTCAGTTTAGAAAGCAGTGAGTTTAGGCAATTGACAATAGGTTGTAATGATTATTCCCATGAGGCACTGAAGGAAACGTTTGTATGGTTAGAAGGAGCAGTCCTGGGCATGCTGCTCTGACTTGTCTGTTAGCTTGTGGGTTTCAAGGGATATGTAACACCAGACCCACAAACCCACCTACTGGAATTCATTCTTTTAGCCTGCATTTGCTTTTTCAGAAACTCTATAAACACTGAAACAATATTTAATATAAGAGGTTGTGAAGCTGACTCATTCAATTGTTTACTGCCCCCCCCTCCCCCAATGCCTTCTCCACCAGACACACACCTAGCCCATGAGATCACAGCATGGCAGTGACTAAAGCTTACAGGTACACTGTGAGAATTACACTTTTCCTTAGTAACTTTTAGCTCCAACACAAGAGCCAAGGATGAGGAGCCAAACTGGGATGGATGCCTCTTCACACAGACATGAGAATTGGGTACAAAAAGAGTATTATTAATATTTTGAAATTCTAAGTAGCTCCATTTGCTCTTCATCTTTATTGGGATCAAAAGGAAGTACGTTCAGAAAGCTGCCTTGATCTAGAAGAATCTATTCATCTACCTGCCTTTCTCTCAGGTGGTTTTACATCTCTTATCCAACTGCTCCTTTCTAGAAAGACTCCTAGGGTAAGCCTTTTAGATGCCCTCAAGCTCTCTTTCTTACCGAGGAAGTCCATGTGGCCTCTTTAGGTCCTGCCGACACTGCTGGAGATAGAGCGTGGCCATTCCTGGATTCCAGTTGGGCTTTGGAGACACAATGCTGTGGATGTGCTTGCAGAGTTTGCTCAGAATGGCAACTCCTCTGAAAAATCTCAGCAGTCGGGACGAGCAGAACGAAGAATACTTGCTTTCTGTTACCGTTTTGTTTTTCTCCCATGCCAGTCACCCATCCAGACTTGCCTGCACCCTAAAATCCCATGCAGCCCCATGGTTTCCTTAGATTGTACTGATTCCATCAAACCCTGTTGTGTGGCTGCCAGGGGCTGTTCAGAGTCCTTGGAGATGTGGACAAATCACAATAGCATTCTCAGTCTCCCATAGTCATAGGTTTTAGGAATAAAGATGTCATTTGATAGCTGGCTCTGCCAGCTGGATGTAGCACAAGGTTAATATCAGAGCACAGGGACCTCTTGCTGAACAAGGAACTTCTTCCCATACCCATCTTTGTCCCTAGGTGGGCTGGAGACAGTGTAACATGACAAGGTTAGGCTGGACAGTGATGCAGCTACACACCCTCTGGGGCCCTAGCTCTGCACGTCCATCTGTAAGTAGCTGAGGTGCCTTGTGTTCTGCTATCAGATGTAGGACCCCAGCCCCAGTGTGCAATGCTCACCTTTGCTGTGCCTCTCTTGAAATGGTGCTTCTTCAACTGTTTGCTTTCATTTGTAAGGTGCTGTATATACGTTGAACATATGCACATACTCTACCCAATGGGTAGAACAAGAAACTAATACTGTAATATATTGTATAGATACCAGTTTTACCAGAAATGGCATAAAACTTAAGAATGCCTATGTACTCCATCTTTTGTAAGGACACTTGCAAATGATTACATAAAGTCTATGTAGTTTATTTTCCTATGAAATATATTAACACCATGGGATGGAGTCTGGATAGCAGGCAGCAGTTTATGACCAGCACATACACAGGAACTGAGCTGTACCTCTGCTCTGAAACTTTAGCAATCTCTAAGATGTTCTTAATTCCTTTAGAAATGGACCGGTTTGGTTCTTTTAGTCAGGGGAAAGCTGTATTTCCGCTTGCTCTCTGTGCAGGCCTTCTCACTGCGGTACCAGACACCAGGCCTCACTGGGATGTGCAAACCTTTGAAGAAGACACACATGGTGTCAAAAAACAAGTAACCTGCAGCCGAGGCAATTTAGCCTCAGAGCACTTGCGACCCTTTGTGTCCCATGTTTCTCGGTGCCTTGTCTTGTAAATGGAAGCGATGAAGCCAATGGACTGTCTGGACTTTGTAGGGAGACAGTGCCTCGGGAAAGATGACTAGGGTAGGGAAAGGTTTTGGGTTGTCACTAGAGAATTGCCAATCAGCTGAGAACAGACTGACTTGTAAGTGCATTCCTGTTGTATTCTGTGGTAGTCCTGATCCCTCAGTTAGGTTACATGTTAGACTGCACATAAAGTCACACTTCTCCCTTCCAGCTCCAGTTGTGGCTTTGGCATTTTTAAGTTTCTTCCTTTGTCCTCCCTCCCCCCACAAGTCCCCTCTCAAGCAAAAAAGCCTTGGTGTCCATTAAAGCCACCATGGGTATGAAGTGTTAACAGCGATCGTGGAATGCTGCCGTCCAGTCTAATTCAGTGTGTCACTAATGATGTCTGGGGAATTCCGGGTTTTTTATTTTTTCTGTGGTATGAGCTCTGACTCTGAAAGTCAGAGACAGAATTATCCCCAATCAGGAAAAAAAAAAAATGCTCTAAGCTATTACTACTTATTCTGAATGTGCAACTCTTAGTGCCAATTCGGTCCTTTTTAACAGCTCCCTGCAAGAGCTGGGTAAAAATGTCAATAGATCCCTCCTATGTCCCATTCAAGTCCAAGTCAGTGTCTCTGTCTACTGCAGGGTACACCCTCAGGATCCCTGGGGTGAAGACCCAAGGCTCCATCACTGTCAGAAAACGAGCACTCTTCTGAGCATGGGAATGTTCTAGACTCAGTAGTAAGATGCATGACCAACTCGGTTCTGCAGACCCGGCCCTGGCTGAGGATCCCTCTCAATGATGCTGCTTCTATCAGATGCACTTGCCTTTCAAAAATCTCAATTCCAATTAATATCCTTGTTGAGTTTAAAGTTGTTTTAAAATATATACACTATCCACAACACTTAGTTCACTTAATTTTTATTATAAAGTAATCTACTAAAAAAGTACAACTGTAATTGCATCTTCCGATCTTTGTGAGCTATGATAATCAGAAGTCAAAGTCCTTTTGTGTTTAAACAACAATGTGCTTACTCTTTAACGTAACTCCTGGTTATATACGGGAAATGGTTCGCAACTGTCACCCGCCTGCATCTTTTGCTCAGGTGGGGATACAGTCTAGACCTCAGGTCTCTAACTGCAATACTTTTGATGAAAGACGTTGCACAAGTGCTGTTTGTTAGCGATGAAATCAGGTTTCTGCTTGTTCCTAATGCCATGATCAAATCATAGCACAAACTCATTAAAAATAATCAGTGACAAATATCTGTTCCCTGGGGTTTTGTTTGTTCACTTTTCAGCTACGACATACAAATAGACAACTGATGTATGATCAGTCTCAGAAAAATACTTTCTTTTTTGTGGAGTTGGAGATGGGACCCAGGAAACAGTTCTTCTTTGGGCTATACCCCAGTCCAAAGGATACTGCTGATCATTCTCTAGTTACTGACTCAAGAAAAACATTTGTGTGTGCACACAAATGGACGCATGTGCCACAGCTGGTGTGTGGTGAGGATAACCTGTTCGAGTCAGTGCTCTCCGTCACCAGGTGAGTTCCCAGAATGCAGTTAAACTGCCAAGCTTGGCAGTGACCATTTTAAATCCCCAGCTCACTGGTTGGTGGCTGACTTTTTAAAAGGATTTCCTAGGGTTCTATAAACCTGAGTAGAAGACATCACAGACATCACAGAATTCTCAATTCTGAGTTCTAACATGGGACATTCAGAATTGGTTCCTGAGAACTTCTAATCCCACAGGGGCTTTGGATGGCAGTCACACAAAGCCAGTCACACAGCAAGCTAAGTAGGTCTGGCAACAAATACTTAATCCCTGACATTGGAGGCCTTCAGCTGTTCTATGACCTGCACAGAGAGGAGCACATTTTATCTGTGCTAAGTAAGTGTATAGATTCTAGATGACACATGTATGCATAAACACCACATAACCTATCAAACAGTGAGGATAAGTGATAATAGATTTATTTTTTCCATTTCTGTAAATTTGCAATAAACAAATAGAAACAATTTCAAAGTCTTACTGGAATAATTGTGTGGGCCCAAATTCTAGTCCACTTCAGATTCAGAGTGAAGTTTTTTTTTGATGAGGGGACTCTTATTCTTAGTCACTAGCAGACCACACTGTGCTCTCAGAGAATTCCCAGAGGCTGTCCCCAGAGCTCCCAAACCTAACAGCAAGCAGTGTGAGCAAAGGAAGAGAGGTGCCAGGCTCTCCTGCCCCTCTGCCACTGGTACTGACCACCTCAGTACTAGCAGATTTGAGTTCCTCTCAGAAAGTCCAGCCCAGGTTCTCAAGAGTTGCTTCAGGAGAAGCAGGAGGACATCAAGAGGCATTTCTAAGCAACAGGCTTTGATGTTACAGCAGGAAGGTTGAACCCTTGAAGAGCATGAGGCTGGGACTCCAGTTTACAATGAAAGAGTGCCTCGTGGGACTACCTTCCGCCCAGGTCCCCTGGCTGAGGACCAAACAAGCTTTGAAGGCTTCTGGTAAGGCCTGATGCAGAAAACAAGGACTTTTCAGACAGCAGCTCACCCTGGGCCTTCTGAGTGAACATGCTACTTAAAACAGGTTAGATTTCCCTCACTTTACTGTTTTGATCTGTTTGGCTTACACAGATTCTAATTAAAATGTTTCTGTAAACATTTGCTACATATGGTAAAGAGCAGCTCAGACCTTGGGCCCAGCAGCCTTCAGACGGTTCGAGAGCTCACCTCTGTAATTAATGTCCCTGGCTGGAGGTAGTTCCAAACTCCTATCTATAGAGCACGTGCAATTGTTTCAGCCAAGCAGAGCTAAGGCAGAGACAGCAGCCCACCACACCCTCAAGTGTCCACATGAGGTGGCAGCTGCTAGCCAAAGAGGTCCTACTGTTCTTTCTGTCCACTTGAAGATATGGGCACATTAACCACACACTATCTTCTCCATGCAGGTCCTGTGGAGGCTGTCCCTGCACACAAGGCACACATCTGCCAAGGCAGTGAACAACACACAAGCTTTGCCGCACAGTTGTGTGGAAGTACCTGGAGTTTTGTTTTCATTTTATGGTACTGAGACTACTTCATAGGAAATCTTCCCTCTGGCCAAATGAATCGTGAGCTTTAATCTTCCTTTTCAAGGGACTCAGCGAGGGCAAGCACTCAATTTTGGTGAAACCTAGTATTTCCTAAGGATATCTTAAACTCCACTGCACCAAAATTTTCCATAAATAGAAGTTTCTGATGGCTTCAGATCTTCTAGAAACTGGCAACAATTAAATGGAAAAATTAGTCTCAGCAGCTTTCAAGTATGGCACTGTCTAATATTATACATGGATGGGAGGAAGGAAAAGGAGACAATCTGAGAATTTCTTGAGACCAAGTGGTCCCTGATATATGAAGTATTTAACATTACTATTTATACTTAATATAAAAAATCTAGACTTGATTGAGGTTTTTCTTCATTACTTTTAAATGTGGTAATTAGGAAAAGGCAAAAGGTATTATATGACCAGAAGAGAAACTAGTTTCGAGTATGGATTCAGTTGTGTGAAAATTGCAACCTGAATGCTTTGCTAAGGCCGACTTCACTAGATGGGGACGGAGGACAGAATGAGACTGGACCTTTAGCTTCCCCACCCCAGCCCATCTAAAACTAAAGGGGGAAAACGAAGGGATAAGGTCACAATAGTTTCTATCTCCCTTTCAGATCACTCTAAAAAGAGGATGGCCAGAGTAGAGTCTAAAGGAAGTCACGTTACAAGGTTAACAGCCAAAAGCTGAACTGTATCAGCAGAAGAGCCAGGCTATACATTACTGGCAAATTTGATGAACTGGCTTGACTTTTATTTTCCTTTAAGTCCAAGAGCATGGCCTGGCATACTTAAGTACCTGCCACAGGGGAAAGGGACCACATGAGTAATGCCTGGCTGAACTTCAGACACACAGGTCTTTGGTTTTTTCTTAACCAAAACATGGCTTCAATGTCCTGACATGACTCATCAGTGTTAAATTCCACAGTTCTCTAAGCCTTGGGTTTGAATTATTATCAGTGGTAAAAACAAAGGTAAAAGCTAACAATCTTAAAAACAAAACAGTGCAATTATTGAATAGTTTGCTCAACAAATACCGCATTAGGTCTGTGGACATACTTGACAGTATTTTTTACTTTGGGAGCAATGCACACCTGTTTGTTACTGGTCAGAAGAATACAGAGTACACAAGCTCCCGTAACCTGACTTTGCTTCACCAAGGAAACAGAATAATGTACTTGTTGCCTGAGGTCTTGGGCAGCAGGGCCCTATAACTACACTGCCGCGGCCGAATACCAAGCAGGTAAGGACATCCTACACCCATGGATGAGAGAAACAGCAACAGTAACAACCTGGATACCACAGTAAGAATCCTGAGGAGGTATGGATTCAAATGAGTAAAAACACGCTTGTCATAGAATCTCCAGTCTAACACTCCAGAGGCGCAAACAAGGCAACAGCTAAACTATGTTCATGTATGAACATTGCTGCCCTTCCTAAAATCAAATCCAGGATTAAGAGCTAACATTTAACTGGAAAAGGATGATACAGAATTGCTGTTTTGTGGAGCATCTTTATGGAATTGTCAAAATATGGCAGAAAGCGCCTTTTACTATGTGTATTTCATCTTATTAAAACAAAAAGGATGAAGTTAGGTTTCAATGTTGTTTCTAGAAACTGGTGGGTGCAGCCAACTGCAGCTGGAAGCTTCAGATCCTTGGAAGAACGCTGTGCTGCTGTGCACCTTGAACCAAAACTGTGCTTACAGAACTGTTGAGCAGACTTGCACTGGGCACACTCCTTCTCATGTCAGTGACTGCTAACATTTAAATTAGTCAAAGTTCAAGACAGAAAAGGCCGGACAAAGGGAGGTGGGTAAACGGGGGAAAGCAAAATTTCCAGCTAATCCACTTTCAGGAAAATCAGGAAGCAGGAAGCATACTTTGGCATGGAGTCATACTTCTCACCACCAAGGTTTGTTCACTGGACTGGTTTCCCAGAGAAAACAGCATGATGTACTTCCCCATAGCTCACTGGATAAGAAGCCATATTCTACACTTGATATCTGCTTCCCCAAGAAGGTCATTCAAGCAAATCCTCACAACAAACCACGCCCCACTCTGCCCTCAAGGGCTCTAAAATAACGACATTCTTCCTACTAAGAAGATCATTCTTATCAAAATAACCAAATAGTTGCCACAGGATAAGGAGGATCTGTAATTACTGTTAGTGACTATCAGTGATGTATAGGGAAGAACAGACCTTAATTTTCAAAGCTTAATCCTGGAGACGTAGGCCAACCACAGACTTGTTTTGACTGGTTAGAATGATCAAAGGTCATAGAAGTCTCAGAGGGAAAAATCAATCCAGCGAGCCTAACTCAGCATTTAACTGCGAGAAGCTCAGAGTATAAGAGAAAGTTTCCTTAAGGGGGCCATGAAAGGTCAAATTCTGGGAAAGGTGTGGCCCTTAGACCATTCCAATCATCAGGAAGGATGAGGTCCAGACTTTGCTGTATATGACTTTCTTCTTCCTTCTCTCATGGAACCTCTACTTAATACAAAACTGGTAAATAACATACACATGGGCCAATGGAGACCAAGCACAGTTACTATTTGAAGAATGGATGAGTGACAACTTCCTCACTGCCTTCCCGACACCTCTTCTGCAAATTTCCAATACAGAGACCCACGTATCCCTCAACACATGCTCATCCGGCATGGGGCCAATGCCTGGATAATTCTTTCATCATGTCCCTGCTAAAGTCAATTAAACAGTGAGCTCTTAATGCCAACAAGTAAGTGGCATGCAAGAAGGGCACTTAATTGGAACATTTAAAATTACCTTATTTTAGGTTTTATGGAGACTCAGTTTTGGAAATCTGAAACAATATTCAGAAAATGAACTGTAGCTACCAAGAAAATTATTCCTCTAATTCTACAACAACCTCTTTTAAGAAGCCCTTTAATAATTTTAAAAAAAGTGTGTATATTCAAAATTCTCTATTTAAAAAGAACTCAGAAATATTACTAACTTTTCTTGCCTCAATTGCAAAATTCACTTTCTGCCAATCTCATTGCTAGTGCATCAACTTACAATAGCTCAGCTTGTATTTTGAAGCAGTTTTGAAATCTTAAAAGACATGAACCCAGTGCAAAGGACATTAAAAGAAGCTCAATGTGTCTAAAATACAGCTTCATTGTCTGAACAGCTCTTCTGCCCACACTATAAAGATGCTTAAAATCCCTACAACTTTGGCCTAGGAACAAGATAGCCTCCCAGTCCTAGCTCACCCCGAGCATAAAGCCCTTCACTCTTTCATCTGTGAATGAGAAGACGGGGGCAGATTTTAAGTGGAAAACTTGGAAATATTTCAAATCTTAGTTTTATTATTTCATTGTGGGGAGAAGGCTATTCCCAATATACAAGCTTTTCCCTTTGGTGAAATCCAAACAGCACCCCATTTTGCACAAAAGGCTCTCAATAATGATGTGATGTTTTAAAAGGCAGGTTTTACTCTTATTCTTTAACAAACCAAGCTTCTTACCTAATTCATTTTCTTTTGAACTTACTAATTTGCTAAGCAAATGTTTTCTGTCTATTAAAAAAAAAACTCAGTCACAGCTTCATCTGTGACATCAGCGTATTTTTCAAAAGGATAAATGTGCACACCAGATGTGGAGCTTCCTCGTTTCCCTTGCAGCTAAGAGAAGCCCATGATCTGCTGTGAATAAAATGCAGTTCAGCATATACAAATCTATATTATACATTTTGATAATTTAAGTTGACATGTACTGTTGTCTGCTATCAACACATTGCAGGATCCCCGGCAAGTTGGTTGTTGTTTGTTTTAAGGATAATATTAACAACAGCATTTTATGACATCTCTGATGCCAAATAGTAACAATATAACTTCTCAAATCTTTAGGGACATTTTCATTGGATTTAAAAGCAGATAACAAACAGCTCCTTATTTGCTATAATTGGCAAGACACAACCCAGACTCAGAACTGGAGGGTAATACGACTCCAATGGACTAGGCAGAAGATATCTACTTGGGATAAAAGTTGCAGTCTCATGATTATTAGCAATGTCTTAAGAGCTCTCAAACTACCTCCACTAGATGATATGCCCTATGCACTGAGACTGGTAAAAGGTCTTAGGAGAAAAACTTCTATATTATCACATTTAGCATGGTATTCTTGGTCGTTTGGGAGAGGGGTGAATGTTAATACATCAGCATTTACTATCTTCCTGTTCAATAAACATGCTAAAGTGTGTTGTCCTGCTTATATGAAAGGGTGCCATCAACTTGCAGCAGTGCACTGAACTCTGCCTCAGATTAATCATGCTGCCAACACACAAAGAACAGAGACCCATGACAAATTCCTCTGTAATTCTCCAACCCAGAAGACTCCGACCATAGCATTTTCACTTAATGTTTCAATAAAATGACTAGATTTCTCAAATGTGAGGTTATCTCCTTATTCTCTAAATTTGGCCAAATTAAGCAGTAGACATAAATTCTGTCACAAAGCAGAGGCTGAATGGGATAGCTATGTGGCAAGGTCTCTGACATTCTTCTGATGGCAAGTCAAAACCAATGCCCTATAAAGAGGCCATTTCTTGCGCCAGTGTCAACCCAAGGGTTAAATAGACCTAAAGGAAAGCTCAGAGTGCACCCACACACAGAAAGACATTCTGCAGACATGGGATTTGCCTGCCAGCCTGATTCATTACAACCTAGAAACAGTCAAGCATACTATTTAAGCGGGAATTCTTCCTTCCAATATGACAAACACCACAATTCTAATGGAACCTATGACAGACAGGCCTCTTATGTTTTGACCAGGGATGTAAGGACCCAAATCCCACAGGGCTGATGTAGTGGAGCGATCTGAGATGAGCACTGCTCACCTGCTCTCCACGGACCCACCATGAGCCTCCATTCTCAAGCATCTGCAGCTACCGACTTGTTCCTACCCAATCAGCGGTGGTCTTTCAAGGCTTGATGGAGTTAAGAAGAGTGAACTTGAGTTGCTGATGTATGTTATTTCAATAATAAAGTTTATATAAAACTTTCATTTTCTTCCAAAGATTGGCTGGAGAAGACAGAAGCGAGTTACAAGAAAGTCTGACAATCCAAGTGTCCAACCACCATGCATAGTTAAGTCTGAAAAAGAATTTGCTTTAGAAATGTGATTTTGACAAGCTCCAGTTAAAAACCATTTTACAGGGTCCATTTCATCACATAACCAACATATCTTACTAATAAATGTAAGACTGGATTTATACAACCTTTTTGAATTAAGGGCTACATGTTAACTTGTAGGTAACTTCTCCAGTCTCTTACCCAGAGTCGGAATGGTGTTCATCCCCACAAAACTGGGCACTTAGTGGCCTGACCAGTACACACACTGCAATGTCAGAGACCGTGAAGCAGATTGGATTCTGAGGCTATGGAACAGGAACTCTGACTTTGAGGGCATTAGCTATTGCTTATTACTGCAACTCATATATAAAATTTGTATGCTGGGTTCATTTCATTTTGAAAAACATTGATTTTTCCCCTCCACTGTTATTTAACTTAAAAACAAAAAACCTCTTTGTTCTTTAACCCTCAGAGGATATACACATTTAGGCAAGCAAAAAAAAAAAAAAAAAAAAAAAAAAAAGACATTCTGAACATGTTCTTTGCCCCCAGTCTCTTAGGGTTAAAGTGTGGGGTTTTCTGTAACATCTTACATAAGGCACTCTTATTCCACTTTTTTCTTCAAAGAGACTTTTTCTTTGGTTTCTTGTAATTTTTCAGTGAGTCTATCCTTTGTCTCCTCCATTTTCTCAGTGATGAGCTCCTTAGTCTCCTCCATTCTGTCCTGCAGATACTCCTTGACAGGTGGTGGGGTTGACATGTACCCCTGACTTCGCAGATACTTCACGGTAAAGGACGTTCCTCCCAAGGTCACAGTATAGCGGGCAGGTGTTGCAATCTTAGGGGAAGAAGGAGGAAACAAAAGCAAACAGGCTGATCAACACCTGATTATGACTGTAAACAAAATTAAGTTGGAACTAAACATTTCGGTAATCAGCGTACACTTCTGTTAGAGAAGGCGAGTATAATACTGTATATCGTTTGTCTTTCTAACAAGGGCTACTTTTCTGCAGGCTTATTTTAAAATGTCTGTCCTCAGACCATATGACTTAAGATTTCAGGGTTATCACAGACAGCTGCACTGACACCCTAATGAGCATGGGGGCAGAAGGAGGGTGTGATTCTAACAGTAATACAGGTGCAGGTTTCTGTGCCCCAAAATCTCTGGCATGCACTATCTATCTGAGCTAAAATGCAGCCAAAGTTCAAACAGTGGGAAGCTGAGCAAGAGTCAGGTACTTTGCTGGATTCACGTTTGCTCTACTCTCAAATCGTCTCTCTTTAACTCTTTCTGCACGTATGCTACCATCTCACCATAGGGTCCGGAACGGATGTCTCCCAAGGCCACGGCAGCTCTTCTTTGTTTTCATCACAACGTAAGGACAGAAACTAAGAGACTTGAACCAGTGGAAGGGCTTTGCAAAAACAAATGGCCACCTGGTACCGGGAGCTCAAGCAGGCACAGCAAACATTCAGAAAGCACCTGCCATTCTTCTCGCAATTGTTCCTCTAATCCCACCAAGCCGCTCTCTTTAGTTCAGTGGCCTCTGTGGGACCAGACTCACCATTGACCTTATAGCAGCCTGGGCCCACTCTAAAACAGCTCCCTCTGCCTGACTCCCATGCACCTGGTGCCAGGACCACCCCCACGTGGATTTTCTCGGGCACACTGGCCACGTCACTGTAGCTTTTGGACAAGGTCTGTAGACTCTTCACTTTCACACTCCCACGATGGCCTGTCCAGGTTCCTGCTTTTGGTGTCATCTATATATTAAGAATTCTTAATTTACATCTCCATATTGAATCCCTTCCCTCAATTCAAAAACACATATAGCCAACTACCCAAATCATTTGCACCTGAATGTCTGACTTAATATGCACAAACTCACAGGCCTCAACTGTCCCAGTCAGACCTGCTTCTTCTAAAATTTTTACTCACTACAGAAAATGGTAACTTGTTCTTCCATTTACTCAGGCCAAAATAAATAGCTCTTAATTTCTTTAATGTAATTTGTATGCGTATCATTAGGAAAGCCCATGCGTTTCTTTAAAACATACCCACCATCCAATTGCTTCTGACTGCCTCCCCAGGTACCACTTGGGTGCTGACATGAGGACATGCAGCCTAGGCTTCTGTAGCAGACAGCCTCATCCTGATGCCCCAGCTTTTTACCACAGCTTTAACATGATAGTAGTTGCAGTGATTTGAAGTCACACATTCAAAGTAACCAATAGTTTCCCTATAACACACAGGCTCCTGATCTGGCAAGTCTTTCTGCTTCTCTTGCTCATTCCAGCCACAATAGCTCCTATCTAACTTTCTGGTACCTAGCATCCTGCAGTCCTCAAGGCTCCCTCTGCTGGGAACCCTTGTCTCTCTCTCCTCCCTGCCAACTGTTAACTGATCAACCTGTTAACTGCTAAGAGCACTTCCCATCTAAATCTGCAATCTAGGAGGACCACGGGTGGGGGCTAGGGACGTGGTGGTGGGGGTGTGAACAAAAAAAACAACACATACCAAAACATCTCCTTATCTGGTTTATTCTTAAAATATTTATGTGTATGAGTGTTTTGCCTGTACATATGTATGCACACTGCATGTGTGCCTGGTGCCCATAGAGGTCAAATGACTGAAGTTACAAATGGTTGTGAGCCAAAAAATTAACTATATCCTTCCTTCCTTCCTTCCTTCCTTCCTTCCTTCCTTCCTTCCTTCCTTCCTTCCTCCCTCCCTCCCTCCCTCCTTCCTTCCTTCCTTCCTTCCTTTTTTGAGACAGATTTCTCTGTTATAGTACTGGTAGTCCTGAAACTCACTGTGTAGACTAGTCTGGCCTGAACTCACAGCAATCCACCTGCCTCTGCTTCCTGAGTGCTGGGATTCAAGGTGTGCACTACCATCACCCATTGTGTATTCTTTCTTAATGATCATTAACATTTAGTATAATTTAAATATACACACACCATATATGCACACGTGTATGTACATGCATGCTTGAGTATTTTCAACCCTTCCTTCTCTGTCTCTCCAATTGCCCTTGACCTGCCCACTCTCCTTCCCTAGAATTCGCTCTCCAAGGGAAGTCTTAGCAGTGCTTTGTTTTCTTCCCTCCCTTTCTTTTTTAAGAAAGCTCATCAAGCAGACCAGAGCTTATCAAGCAGACCAGGCTGGTGTTGAACTTTCTCCCAAATGCTGGAACTAAAGGTGTACCTGGTCTGACAGTGTTTTCCTTATCAGTGAATTCCTGGTGTAAGCTCTGGACAAATCTGAGCCAACTACGGTGCCTGTTAAAGGAGCTCTGATGTGTAACCAGCTAGCTGCCCAGCACTCTTTCCTTATGTCTATCATACCTCACTTTGGAGCTTTGCCTTAAGGAAGAAGGCATCTCTGTTGTTCTACTTGAAGTCCTGTGGGTTACAGAAAACTCAGGACATACTCCATTTCTCACCCTACAGAAGGACATGAGGGGGAAAAATCCACAGGGTTTGTAGGTTTCCAAATATGCTAAGCACTAATGCACCTCAAAGTACACCAGAGAGTGCAAAAACACAAACACAGGCCCCTGGATTTCCAGGGGGTTCATGAGCACATAAAGAAAACTCTTAAATCAGATGCTATAAAGAAAGGAGTCAGAAAAAAATGACAAACCACCATCGTGTACTCTGATGTGCTAAATTTAACCTACCACAGCTATAAAACACTGTAAAATATGAGAAAAACACAGCAATTAAGCTCTGAGAAAAATTACCTGAGATCTCAATGATTCTAGTAAAGATGATAGAAAAAAACATTACTTCCGAATAATACTATGTCACTCTATGTGTTTTTACACAGCAAAACACCACGACATAATAGTAATACATAATACTGTAAGTCATTATTCTACATACTTTTACACAGAATAGTAACATCTACTTTCCCCAAATTTTCATTTTATTTGAATAGGGATATCATAGAATCATATTTTTAAGTAAAATACGAGATTAATATAGCTGAATTCTATGATTTACAATGAGACTTCCCCTCTATAATAAAGGCAGGCATAGAGACTTTCTATAAAAGCAGCACTGTGTACACCCTGAGAAGTTATAGACTCTCTAAAGTGAGAACACCTAAGAACTAAGCCTGGACTGTGTCACACAAAACAGTGTGAATTCAGCCTTCACAATCCCATTTTCTAAAGGAGGGTAAACTATTATAAATAATAAAGCAAATGCTAGATTTCAGTAACAAGTCAGGGCAGGGGGATGCCTGAGCCTGGCAGACTATGGCTTACCTATTTTTTAAGGCACTTCTTCCTAAAGTCATAGTTTTATTTTTGTACCTTCTGCTCATTAGAAATACAAAATGTGAAATAGGATATTACTATATATACATATATACATACATATATGTATATATATAAAGATATATATATATATATTATATATCTTTAATTCAGAGCTCAATGTGAGTTTCCTAGGGAGAGTAAGCAAGGAACCTACCTTAAACATGGCATATGCTGTCAGGGCGTTTCCACTCTGGGAGTTTTTCAGGATGTCTACTACACTGTCAGGTAATCCAATGACCTCTAGGAAAGGGATGACATTCACTCCTCTGAAAAGGAAACATATAATTTAGTCCTGTATAAATAATCCTTTAGGGACAGTATTTTCAGGAAATTACCTGGAAACAAAGTACAAATTTGCCATAATATATATTCAATTCTATTTGCTCAGGAGACAAAGAATAAGGCTGTGGGCTCAAGAATTGGAGACCAGCCTGGGCTACATAGTGAGCAAATCAAAAAGCAACAGTAACAAATCCACACCTACCCAAACTAAACCACCACCACCAAAGATAAATAAATAAAGTCTAACAGCTGATTCTGTGTGACTGACTGCTTTCATTTCACTCTCTCAAAGTTCAACACACAAGTAGTACTGCCGTCCTGCATCTCACAAGGCCATTAAATTAGTCTACTTAAAAAGCAGACACTATTTATAGTCAAAGTAATGGCTTTAAGTAAACCAGGAGAGCAGGGTCAGAACTGTTTACTTGATATTCATCTCCTCACACAAATACCATTTTCTTAGGACACGTCAACTCACAGTTCAGGATCTTATATTCTTACCTTTAAAACTTCATCACTACCACTTCTGTGCTATCAGGCAAAGAATGAGTGATTCTGTGGGCTTGGCAAAATAAAACTATTCTAAAAGTATGTATTCTTGCTTATCAGATAAAGAATATTTATAATAATTATTCTCTATGATAATAAGGTAAGGAATAATTACAGTAAATTGCAACAGATTCTTGGAGGGAGGGAAGGCAAAGAAATTCCAAGCTGTTAAAGCCTTGACTTAGGTAATTTTAGTTTCCTCATTTTATTGTACCACACTGTTCTAATCTTTCCTCTATGTATTTGTATCAGGACAAGGAATCATCCAAACTTGTAATTATCACATTCATAAAATTTAATACACACAGTAGTATATGGTTAATACAAAAAGTATATTAACATAAAATCTGTAATTTAAAAATTTGCCTCAATATACTTGCTGCTTTTTCTCTGTGCAGTCTCCCCCTTCCTAGATGTGGAAACTCTAGAGAGAACCAGAGTTTTTAGGGGTGGGGGAGGCATAGGGACTTTTAGATGTCCAGGATAGCACCCAATTGGAGAGTGAGCTTGTTTTCTCATGGGGAAATTTAGGTTAAATTCTCCTTCAGCAAAGCCTCGCAGACTGAGCTGTGTCTGGTTTAGCATATGACAGTAATATGTAGCATCCCTTTCTTCCCGTGTTCCATCCCTGGCACTTCAAAGTGCACCTTTAACTAAGGCAGGGTGCTCATATTACTCCATTATAATTGTTTCTTTCCCTTGTCATTAAGTAAGGGAATTGCCTAGACAAAGGTAGTTGGATGCTGTTAATTTATTTTTAATATAAAAATAATGGGTTAACTGTAATAAGCCCCTGAGAGTACTCTGAGTAGACATCGCTAATCATTACCCAGGAAGACTAGCTAGCATCAAAAATAAGAAGAAATCAGAATGGCAGAAAGAACCATTTTAAAAAGGTAAAATTAAAAATCAACCAGGAGTTCAATACTACCATTTATCTGCATATTCAAGTTTCTTTTAAGACAACAATACAATCCTATGTAAGCCTCAGTATTAGACTTGGCCTTTTAAGTTTTTAAAGCAACATCTTATAGCAAGCTAGTTTAATCTTTTAGCACAACGATGATTATGAAATTATTTCACTACTTCCCAGTTCCAACTAAACCCAGCACATAAAATCTATGCATTTAACACCAATAATAAGACAAAATTTGGCCAAATAAGAAAANCACCCCCCCCCCCCCCCCCCCGGAGACAGGGTTTCTCTGTAGCTTTGGAGCCTGTCCTGGAATTAGTTCGAGGCCAGCCTGGTCTACAAGAGCTAACAGAGATCTGCCTGCCTTTGCCTCCCCACTACCACCCAGCTGAAAACTTATCATAAAGATAAGAATCTAAATCAAGCCAGAAAACTCAATGTTTGCCACTTTGTGGTCGGGCAGGAATGTGCGCTTTAACTGTCAGTTTATGACGTTCAACAAGGCCTAAGAAATATTCACTATCTAGAGGAAGTACAGTAAACACCAGCAGAGCTGTGGCTGAGAGTGCACCTGTGTGATCAGGAACCCGAGTCTATGGACACACAGTATGGGCAACACAGTTGTTATTGAGCCATAAGTAATTACACTCAATATTTATGTTTAGAGAACAGACCTCTGCTACCTTTTGCCAGACGGTAGCAGTCAGGAAGCTCAATATAAAACACACCCATTAGCATAATTTAGCTCTGTCTGAAATACATTTAAGAGCTTCAGAACATTGCCACCTAGCTAAATATAGGATACTTTGCTTTCAGACCGTGGGAGTAACTAAAACAAACAGGTCATAAGTACAACATTGATGCCAATGTCCATCCTTCCAGAAACAGTATTTTCTCCCTTTCTCTTACTAGTAGAAAGGCAACCAATAAGGAAAGAGTGTTTTCCAGTTAGAACACTCTTAAAGAAATACAACATTTCTGTTAGCTGGATGGAAAACTGGAGCTTAATATAACCGACTTCAACCTGACAGTAAACCATTCCCACTGGAACATGTACTAATTCTGTTTTCTTTTGTAGACAAGAATATTTTATAAAGTATTACTTGTGGTTAAGTCATCCACTCAACATATGTGAACTCATTAGGACAGGCTGTCATACCGGGCGGTAGGTGGTGGCTCTTGGCCATGAGTCCATGTTGCCCAACAACCCCAGGCAAGCAGGCAGTCTCACCTCTATATTCTGACAGCATTTTACAGAAGAAGAGAAAGTCAAGATCATGTATGACAGAGTCACCCCTGCTGCTTTAGGTGAACTGAAGAATCTAAAATACAACTATTATCTCCAGGATACTTGGGGTCTGCTTTTTCAATAAAATAATTTGTTTATCATTTGATTGTGTTCTGACAATAAAGCTTGCTTGGAGTTAAAAGGTGGAGCTAGCCATTAGCTGACCAAAATTAACCACAGAAGTTTGAGCGGGCTAAAGACAGATTTAGAGACAAGAAATAGAAAGGCATGGCTGAGAAAGGCTCTTGGCTCTTTTGGATTGAGGAAGGAGAGGGAGGGAAGGAGGGAGGGAAGGAGGAAGGGAAAGGGAGAGGGAAAAGGAAAGAAAAAGGGAGAGGGAAAGGGAGAGGGAGGGGAAAGAAAGGGGGGAGGTTTCTGGTTGCTTCTCTGCTGCTTCTCTGATCATTTAGGTTCTTAACCCCAGTATCTGACTCCCAAGTTTTTATTGATATGCTATAATAGGCCAAAAAGAAACCTCATACTCAATTAACTAAGGACATAAGGTTTCCTCACGAGACCAGAAACTGGGAGAAGACATGATCTTTGACAAAAATGAACCACAAGAATCCTCAAGTGGCTCAAAAGAGAAAACGCATTATGTCTAAAGCCACATATCTGATGGCAGAATTAAATGGCCCCAAGAACTGAGTAGCTTCTGTCAAAAAATAGGGCAATTCTGAGGACTTCTACAAATATTAAACATGTATAGAAAATGTCTTTAACAAAAAATATAATGAAAAGAAACAAAGAAACAGAACAGTATCAATTACATAAAGAAAACCTGTCCCTCTAGAACTGCAGTGAGAAACACCCAAACCCTTGTTTTCCAGGAAGAGTAGCCCACTTCCCACCACCCTGGAACAGATACTGTAGCTATCTTGGTAGATACTCTAAAGGAAGACACCTGTCTTTCTGTATGCAGCTATCAGACTGTTGAGGCAGACAGAGGTCTCCAAGAACTGGAACTACCTCAGCTGTCATCTGCTAAAGGAAAATGCTAGAGCCTTGGAGGCCAGCCAAAGGGGGAACTTGCTGACTTTGAAGGACAGATACGAACAAGACAATGGTGGACAGTGATGGATGAGACCACACTTTGATCAGAATTGATTAGTTATGCCTATCTCTTGTCTTCTGTTTAAACCTAAACCTCACATCAGTAGCACAAAGATGGACTCAGGTTTGTATTTGTGGCTGGTGGTGACTGGACTCATGCTGGTCACACTGAATAAATCAGCTTTCTCTGCTTTTACCATTAGTTGTCTTTTAAGTAGATTATTAAAGGGAGCTAAGCCTAAGCCCATAATTTGACCCTAAAAACTCCAGTAATAGTATTTTTCATTCAGCAGGCTCATCAGCTTCTCTGCCAAGGGGTGATCTCCTTATACACAACTGTTGTATTTTGTTAATGCCTTAACAGCAAGGCATTAAACACAAATAAGGTATTAAAAAATTAGTCGACTTTGATTAGAAGAGTTAACAAGTGTTAACAAGAGTTAACAAGTTAAGGTCACGGCATGTGGCCCTTGCAGAACTGCAGGTTTTCCTGCTTTCCAGCAGGGTGATGAATACACCTTACCTTAAAAGGCAGGAACTGTAACCAAAAAAGATACACTTGAATACTTTCCATCCAATACCAGAGGGTAGGCCCACCAGTCTCACTTCCCATCAGAACAAAATGACTTAGCATGCTATCAGTCAGAATGCATAATCAGTCTCAGCCTGTGATGAGTTCATGTTAGCTAGGCAAAAGAGCCTGTGGATTTTCTGCCAATACTATACACTCACCCAAACGAGTAGTTTTTCACATGTAGAAACACCATAGAAACATGTAAGTATAGAACTCGTGGTTCAGCCGCATTTCTAAAACCTAGTACTTAGGCTGGAAAGATGGCTCAGTGGGTTAGGGTACTCACTGCCAAGTCAGCCTGAGTTCATCCTGAGACCCATAAGGTGGGAGAGAAGTGCCAACTGCAAGTTACCTTCCGAACTCCACATGCATACCCACCCACCTATCCAACAACAAATAAATGTAACAAAACAACAAGGACCTTACTTCTGAGTCCTCTTAAACATGCAAAGCTGTCAGCAATGAGACCAGGAGATGGCTCAAAGACCAGAAAACCTATTCAGTTTCGGTGTGGGCTTCACCTCTTATCAGTTGAAGTAGCTTATTTCCCCTCACCCAAACTGTTTCCATATTCATACATGGGAAGAACTGTATCACTTACTGTATTTGGTTGTTGGAGGAGTAAATGAAGATGGTAGTTAAAAACTGAGCAAAACACTTGCACCCATAAACAAACATTAGATATTCTCAATAAAATGTGATAATAGCTATAAAAAGTAGTTTTCCTCTGTCAATCAAGGCATGAGACGGAGAAGGGCTGGAAAGAGAGCTCAGTGGTTAGCAGAGTATGTTGTTCTTGCACAGGACCAGAGTTTGGTTCCCAGCTCCTAAAGAGGGCAGCTCACAACCACCTATAACTCCAGCTCTTGAGGAATTTGATCCTCTGGCCTCTATGGGCACCTGCATTCACATGCACACACCCAACACAGACACATATGCATTTTAGAAACAAAATAAATCTTAAAAAAAGTTAAGGGCCAGTGAGATGGTTTGGTGGGTATAGGTGCCCGCCTGCAATCCTGACATGAACTCGCACAAGGTGAAGGAGAGAACTGGCTCCTACCAGTTGTCCTGACCGCCATGTGCTTGACCGCCTCCCGCCCCACGTACAGATAATAAAATAAAAACTAAGGCTTTCAGCATAAACAAGAAGACTAACGTGATAAAAAGTGGGAAGGCAGTCAACTAAGCAAAGACTTACTTTATAGCTGCATAGTAAAATGTTCCAAACCAAATACCAGAAGTTATTAGATGCACAGGAATTAAGACTTTTCCATATTGTCTGAAGGTTTTCTTAAACCGTTGATAAAGACTAATAGACTTGTCATGTAAAGGATCTGGCTCTTCCTTCTTTTCTGATGGAGTTTCTTGGGATGTGGCGCTGGAAGATAAAACCCTCTTGGCTAAAATATCCTGCTCCCATCGTTCCTGGTGAAGGACTCCTTGCTGAGATGGCTGAGCATTTACTAGATTCCTTCGCTTTGCAAGGCACTGCACAGCAGGTAAATGTAACCACTGCTTCCGAAGGTGTGGTGTCCAAACTAGTCTGTATTCATCTCTATGCCAAGGTAAGGGTCCTTTTATGCTCCCGTGGTGAGCGGAGAGCTTGGCTTTCAGTGGTTCCCAGACTGTCCTGAGTGTCAGCCGAGACATAGTCCGTGGTACATTCCACTGCATTTTGAAGGATGGTGATGGATTTCAGCTTCTACAGAGACTAGATTTAGAAAAATTATTGTATTACATATAGATTTCCACTTTAAGTCAAACTATTTAAAAATTAACCATAATTCATTAGAAATAATAGGACAGACAAACTGACACCTAATCTGCAGGAAATGTGGTTAAGTTACATAGTTTTCAGGCACTGGAATTTTAACATAAAACACATTCTTCAAACACAAGAAGTCTGCTTAGCAGGCATCACAAATGGTAACACTAAGAAACCCTTCCACCACTGAAAACGGGAGGTTTGCAAGGACTCTTCTGTTGTACAGATCCGAGTACAGATGTTTGGGAACATAATTCCATGCACTTTGTTATCAGACTCTGCCTAAGCCAACAAGTAAAATAATAACTACTTTAACAAGGTTCTTACAGAATTGTGCTATTTCTGGTGGAAAGCTACTCTGTAAATACAATAAATTCACAAGTGTTAAGGTTTGGATATTTATGATTAGTACTATCTATTCTATAAAAGCCTTTAAGCAAGTAATAATAAAGTTCTAAATCACATACTTTATTGATGATGGTAAGAGACAGCCTGGTATTTTATCTTCTTTCCCCCTATATCAAGAAAAGAGAAAGAGAAGAAAAGATGTCTCATGATTTGACTTGGCATTAGTGTTGATACAGACTGACAAGGTACTTAGGAGAAAGGAGGATTGCAAGATGAGGGTCAGACTGGGCTACAAAGAGTGATTCTGTCTAAAGAATTCAAGGGGCCGAAGAAATGGCTCAGCAGTTAAGATTACTTGCTATTTTTCCAGAGGACCTGAATTCAGTCGCCAGCACCTACACCAAGCAGCTTACAGCCCTCTGTACTTCCTGCTCCAGGGGATTGATTCAACACCCTCTTCTGACCACAATACAATCATGACAAGATATTAACCCCCCTTACCTCCACTAAAAGGTAAGATATCATTTTAAAAGAATGTGGACTTCAGAAAAAGACAAGGTTTAAACTTAATCAAGAATATTTTGGGGCAAATTATTTAGTCTCTTTAAATGCATGTTTTTCAGTAGCAGATGGAATTATAAGAACTACTAATGTATAGTCTTTGTTCCATCCCAGCATTTTTTAAAAAGACTTATTTATACTTCAGTGTGTATACGTGTGTCAGATTACCCTAGAGCTGAACTACAGGCAGTTTTCAGTCATTTAACATGCGTGCTGAAAATCTGTCTTCTGGAAGAGCTGTGACTGCTATTAATGACTGAATCATCTTCAGACCATTTTCCACTCACATATCCCAGGGCTTCCCGGATGTCCTTTAAATACATAGCAGCCTAAGTGGTATATCTTAGCACATAATAGTATATTTACTGTCCATTCTTTCCTTCCTTCTCATTATTTCCTATCCCTTCCCTTGGGCATCCCCAGAATGTCCTATTCTCTCTTTGTAAGAATTATAGGTAGAAATATATGCTCATAGTAACTGTTCTAATTAACACGTGTTTTGTCCTCTGTATTCATGCTCTTGTTAGTACTTCTCTCTGGCATTGGAGTCAGTTGTTTCTGAATCATCTTTCTGAAGCAATTTTGTGTGTGTGTGTGTGTGTGTGTGTGTGTGTGTGTGTGTGTGTGTGTGTGTATGTGAGGTTTCCTGTAATCCTTTTCAAGAATGATATGGGAAAAGTCTTTGCCAGTTATTTCATGGTAATTTTTAGGTTCATTTGTTGAACCACAGGGCTAAGTCACTTGTCACTGCTCATGAGTCTCTGAGTATGTAAATTTTTGTTTGTTTCTAATTACGGAGTCTGGCTGGCACTGACTGCTGCAATTTCTGCATAATGTAAGACAGTGAAGTGTCTTGTTCAATGTCCTGGGACCGTACTCTTCTGGAGTCTGAGGGCTATAACGCTCCATTTTTTCTTGAGCTTTGATGCCTAGTTGGGGTATTATCTGACCAGGCGGGGCTCCATTTCTGATGTTAAAATGGTATGCTCTGCCCTTGGAATAAATTCTGGCAAGTCTATGTACATTTTGTGTATCCCTTCTATGAGGAGCCCTGACTTGAAGCCAAGATCCCTGCTTTGTAGGCACTATTTAGAGCAACAAGTTTCTGGCCAATTTGAACACTTGCCAACTCTTTTGGACTAAACTTTGTCCAGTAGAGCAATGGCACTATATACCTGATTATATTAGGCCTCTTGCGAGTGTAACAGTCTGCATCCTTCAATGCCTCATAAGTAAACTAAACACTTTTTTCAAAAAGCATATTAATTATTTGGTGCTGTGAAAATTTAATTTTCCAGAATCTTACTGGGATAAAACTCTGTTGTGTATGATTGTTTCTTGATCCAAAAGAGCCATGTGCTATAATGACTTATAACCTTAATTGTGCACTAGGAGGTATGTATTAAGTTTTATAAGGCATAAAAATAATCTTTTAATGTCTTTTGAGATTGTTGTTCTTCTCGCTAATAAAATTCTGTGACTTTCTGTGATTTTAGGATGATGCTTACATAGGGTAAGTGTTGCTTCCAGTAACCAAATAGAACTTGGCAACCTCTGTGCATCTTCTTTAGGTGTAAGCACCCCTACTGCACTAATTTTGTTTTCTCTTGTTTTTGATTATATGCCTGCTTTTTGATGACAGCTGAAGCCCTAAAAAATTTTTTTAAGTGGTGTGTGGTCTTAGTTTTTCTTATTAATTCCTCCTCCCCCATCACCTAGCCACTTTCACGATCAACACAGAACACCCTGTGACTAAATAGTTTCCCCCTTTTTCTTCTTCTTCTTTTTATAAAACCACACCATTCCTCAGAGGGTTGACAACAACTGGATATTTTACCTTACAAGGTGATTTGGACAGTATATTCCAATTAAAGTCAGATCTCATCGTACAAGGTTAACATCACTCTGACACTAAAACCAGACAATGATACAACTAGTACCACTGGTGAACAGACAACACTAAACTCCCCCCGCCCTGCCCAAATATTGGCAAATCAATTCTAATTTCACAACCAAAAGTTCATACAGCGTGCTAGGTGAGATTTTCTACTGGGGTGAATAATGGTGCAACATAAGAACATTAAAAGATCTAACACACATCAGCTTAATGAAAATTGTAATTGTATTTATAGGTGTAGAGAAAGCATGTATGTAGTAACTCTCCAAACAGATTAGGGATGGAAGAATACTCTACACAACTTTTACATGTGACAAACCTATAGTCAATGCCATACTAAAATGAGGAAACCTGAAAGTGTTTCTTTTCACATCTGAACACAAGTATATCTACTTTTGCAATACATAACTTTAGCCAAAGCAATGATGAAATATGTATATGAAGAGAAAAAATTATCTTTGTTTGCAAATGATACAATCCATAAAAACACCTAGACTCTACCAAAAGACTCACAGGATTGGCAAATATAACAAGCTGCAAGATACAAAAACCATAAAGTTTATCATTTTTATTTATGAATTAATAACATGCATTCTTTGGGAATTATACCTAACTGTGATGCAGACCCAGCTTTCCTCCTTCCAGCGGATTTCCCCTCTAACCCACTCGCATTCCATTGTGTCAGCCTTCGATACCAAGACACACTATCCACCTGGGCCCCTGCAGCCATACCAGGCTGGGACTAAGGTGACAATTCATACGATCCCTCTTGTCCTCCACTATGATCTCTCCATTCTTACCCGCAGCTCTCCTCCCACCCCAGTCCCATTCACTGAAGGCTCTGGATACAAGTGCAGGGTCCCATCCCCTGCCCCCATCCATTCATCTCTCCAGATTATTCTCTGTCTTACTGTAACTTCCATACACTGCATCTCTGACTTCCTGGGGAGTTCACCTCTTGGTGCGGACAGGACCCCTTAGCTCTTTCCCTTGGCTTCTCTCAGCCTTCCGCTTATTCCTTCCATCTCTTATTTCTCTTTGCCACCAACCAACTACAAAAACATTCTCTGGAGGCAACTCAACAGCCACACACTTTCTGAGATCCATAGTGAGCAGCAGAAACCAAGGACCAAAACACCCAGCCTACAAAAATCAAATGTCCACAGCTAGAATCACCCCAGTCATCAGACCTCCAGGTACCTAGAAACCAGCACAAAAAGACAATCTGCTTCCACCAGAATCCATAACCTAGAACGAGGCCCTCATAAACATAGAAGAGCTGAGGCATAAGACAAGGGCTTCAAAATAGCAATTATGAATATGTTCAAGGACATTAAAGAGGAAATAAATTCCATAATAAAGTCTATGAAAACAGAAACAGAGGAATGAAAATAATGAGAACAATTCAGGGCATAAAAGTAGTATTTAACAAAGAAATAGAATCACTAAAGAAAATCCAAACTGAGATAAAACTGGAAATGGAAGCCCTCAGAGACAAGTCCACCAGTAGAAACAGAGAATGACGGGTGCTGAAGACATGGAAGAAAACATGCGCATACCAGTCAAGGAAATCTCAAATCTAAATCCCCATGCACAAAACACGAAGGAAACCTAGGTTACTATGAAAAGATCAGATCTACAAATTATAGGACTAGAGGAAGAAGAAACAAAAGTTAAATGCACAGAAAATATTTTCAACAAAACCATGAAGAAAAACTTCTCCAACCTAAAGGAGATGTCTATCAAGGTATATGAAGCATATAGAACATCATATAGGCAAGACCAGAAAAGAAGTTGCCTTCAGCACATTATTAAAAAAAATAAATGTACAGAACAAAGAAAGAATTTTAAAAGCTGAAAAGGAAAAAGACCAAGTAACATATAAAGGTAGTTCCATTAGAACAGCAGTTTTCAACCTGTGGGTCATGACCCTTTGACAGGGGTCACCTAAGACCACAGGAAAACAGATATTTACATTATGATTTATGACAGCAGCAAAAATTGCAGTTTTGAAGTAGTGGGGGGGGGGCACCAGAACATGAGAAACTGTATTAAGTTTGCAGCATTAGGCAAGTTGAAAACCACTGCATTAGAACAATACGTGACTTCTCAATGGAGATTCTAAAAGAAAGAAGGTGTTGTGGGAATTCATACAGCCAATAGCCTTTTGGGTACTGGCCCATTAGGACGTGATCTGAGGAAGTACATGTGGACTGATAAGTGCAGAGCTTGCTCTCTCTCTTGGCTGGTGGTCTGGATTCTGTTCGTTCACAGCTTCCAGTGTCCACAGAGCAGAGGAACACAGCAGTTTTCTTATTATGAATGTTCCCCAAATAAACACTTGTTGTCCTCTATTCCAGGTGCTCGCAGACCTCGTGAATTGCGCCTACAAGACCTGGACAAATGTACTACGAACCTGAAGAGATCACAGATGCCTGGCTAGACTATTATATCCAGCAAAACTATCAATCACAAATGATGAAGAAAGAAATTTGGTTTACATGATAAAACCAAATTTAAGCAGTATCTATTTAAAATCCAGCTCTACAAATGGCACTAAAAGGAAAACTTTAGTCTGAAGAGTTTAACCACATTCAAGAAAACAAAAGAATAACTAATCCTAGACCAGTAAATCAAGAGGGGAGAAAACTCATATCATAACAAAATAACAGGAATTAAACAAACCTTAGCTCATTGATATCTTTCAACAAAAATGCCCTCGATTCTCTAATAAAAAGACAGAGACTAACACTGAATAAAAAGATAGCATTTGTCTTCTGCATTCAATAAAAATACCTTAACATCAAGGAGAGACATCATCTCAGGGTAAAAGGATGGAAAAAGATATTTTCCAAGTAAATAGACCCAAGAAGCAGACCAGAACCAATCAGAAGAGGTAGGGAAGGACACTACATACTACATCAAAGGAAAAATCCACCAAGAAGATACTGTAACTCTAAACATTAAGGCACCCAATAAAGTGGCCAAACTCATAAAAGAAATGCTGCCATAGTCAAAAATCACACATGGCCTTCATACAGTGATAGTGGGTGACTTAAATACCTCACTCTCAACAATATACAAGTCATTCAGATAAAAGCTAAATGGAGAAATGCTGGGATTAAATTAATACCATAAACCCAATGAACCCAGCAGAGATTTACATAACACTGCACTCAAACACAAAAGAATTTAACAACTTCTCAACAGTTCATGGAACATTCTCCAGAACAGATCATATACTTGGACACAATACAAGTCTCAACAGATATAAGAAGTTGAAATATCTTGCATCCTATCTGACTATCATGAATTAAAGCTGGACACCAACAATAGTAGAAACAATAAAAGTATACAAATTCATAGAAATACTACTGAATATTAAATAAGTTAAGACAGAAATAAAGAAATTGAAAACATTCTGGAATTGAATGAAAATAAATACAAAATATACCCAAACCTATGGGACACAATGAAGGGTGTCCTAAGAGAAAAGTTCTAGCACTGGGTGCCTACATAAAAAACTGGAGCAATCTCATATTAACAACTTAACAGCACACATGAGAGCTACAAAACAAAAAGAAATAACACTAAAGAGTAAATAGCAAGAAATATTCAAACAGCTGAAATCAATAAAATAAAACAAACACACAGAAATAATTATTGAAAGGAAGAGTTGGTTCTTTGAGAAAAATCAATAATATTGATGAAGCCATATTAACTAAAAGATGAACAGAGAAGATCCAAAAAATAAAATTAGAGCTGTAAAGGGGGACACCACAATAGAAACCAAGGAAATTCAGAGATCTTAAAGTACATACTTTAAAAATCTGTACCCAACCAAACTGGAAAACCTAAAATAAATGAATACATTTCTTGACATATAAAACCTACGAAAGTCAAACTAAAATTAGACCCATAATCTCCAGTGAAGTAGCAGTAATTAAGAACTTTCCAACAAAAGAAAGCTCAGGGTCTAATGGAGTCAGCACAGAATTAAGACCTTCAAAGAATAATTAACACCAATAGTACTCAAATTATCCTATAAAATAGAAACTGAAGGAACATTGCCTAATTCTTTTTATGAGCCCACAATTATCCTAATAACTAAACGACACAAAGATTCAATGAAGAAAACTACAGAACAATATATAAAAAAAGATGGAAAAATTACTAATAAAATATTTGCAAACCAAATCCAAGAACATATCAAAACAATTATGTACAATGATCAAAAAGGCTTCATTCCAGAGGTTCAGGAATGGTTCAACACATGTAAATCAATAAACATAAAACATCACATAAAAAGACTGAAAGACAAAAATTACACAATCATCTTGGTAGATACAGAAAAGACTTTAAACAAAATTCAACATTCCTTTATGAAAAAGTCTTGAAGCCATTATCATTCTAAATCAGTGATTCTCAACCTGTGGATTGATTGGATACTTACAATTCATAACAGCTGCAAAATTACAGTTATGAAGTAACAATGAAATGATTTTACGGTTGGTGGGTCACCACAACATGAAGCACTGTATTAAAGGAACACAGCATTAGGAAGATTGAAAACCACTGAGCAAAACAGATAGAAACGCAAAGCAATTCTAGTAAAATCAGGAACAAGACACGGCTGTACTCTCTCTCTATCTATTGCATAGAACAATCACAAAACTGAAGGAGAACAAAGGGATATACATAGGAAAGAAAGTCAAAAGTATTTTCATTTGCAGATGATATGATTTTATACATAAATGACCCTTAAAACTCTACCAGGAGAATTCTACAGTTAAGAAACACTTCCAGCAAAGTAGCAGAATATAAAATTAACACATTAAATCAGTAGCCTCCCCATTTACAAATGAGAGACTAAGAAAGAAACAGCAAATAATACCTTCACAATAACCTCAAGCAACAACAAAACAGATAACTCTAACCAAGCAACTGAAAGACTTGAATAATAAAAACAAAGATGTTTCTACATCCGAGAAACAAATATCCTGGCACAGATGGCTCTTTTGGGAGGTCCTGCTACGGAGCACTTGATTGCAATTTGTGGGGATATTGGCTGCATGCTATTTGGAGACAGAATGGATCCACTGCTTCCTAAACTTGGAGAGATGAGTATGACTCTCACTCGCACCTCCGAGGGGAAGGAGCCAACTGCCATGCACTAATGCCACTAAGCTGAGCAGTACAGACAGATTTGTCTCATGTGATCAAAAAAAATACAGATACATAGGGGCGGATTCAGACAAAAAGAAACCTCTAAATGGGTCACTGTGTTAAAAAAATATGTAGGTTTGGGAGAGAGGAAAAAGAATAAAAACAGACATAGATTAATAGAATAATTTAAAGATAATAAAATAAGGTCTCTGAAAAAGAAATAGAGTAAGAAAAATTATAATAAGGTAAATACACAGAGTCTGGACTATGTATATTATTTTGTTTTCTCTGAATTTTCTGACTGTTAAGCTAACTGTTTGACTGTGGGGACTGCTAAGTTAAATCAATCTATATATTTTAAAGTATCTTGACTTCAAAATTTGGGCCTAAGGATATGTTGCTTTGGGAAAGAGGCTTTGCCTTTGTTTCCACAGAAGATGAGAAGTTGTGAATTCCTTCCAGGTTAATATGGTTTGGTCAAGGAAGAACTCCTTGAAAGGTCTCTAATGGGAATGATGGTCCAGGTGATTCAACATCCACAATAGTGTCAAGGATGCTGGCTGAGATGGACAAGTCACACAAAATACTCCAGTCAGGACTTGACCTTAATCCTGAATTTCCTCAGGGTATCCCAAAGATGACTAGTGTCCCACATCATCAGGAAGTAGTCTAGAGAAATATGCCTACATTTGCCCAAAATGGATGATGGATGTTTGTCTTTGTTTAGGGGGTTGATTATAAATTGTTATTGGTCATAGTAAAACCAACCAAATAAATAAATAAAAGGATGGGGGCTAAACAAAGAAGTTAAAATCAGAGATCTCTTTTTAGAAGAAGAAAGGGGGATATAGTATACTATAGATGGGGAAAAAGGTTAGATTACTTTAATCCAAAAAACAATCTTAAAACATTTTACATTGTTATGGATTTTAGTTTATTGATACAAATTTAAAGTTAACTTTGTTATATGTATATTTCTACTCTTGTTTAAGGTATTATGTCTATACAGCTCATTCAAAACTATAATGTATTTTAAAAATGTAATGAAAAATACAGATTATGCTGGGCAGTGGTGGTGGTGCATGCCTTTAATCCCAGCACTAGGGAGACAGAGGCGGGTAGATCTCTGTGAGTTCAAGGCCAGCCTGGTCTACAAGAGCTAGTTCCAGAACAGGCTCCAAAGCTACAAAGAAACCCTGTCTCGGGGGGAAAAAAAAAAAAAAAAAAAAAAAAAAACTACAGGTTAATGGTCATCTATTAAAAAACCCTTGTTAGGTATGTTTTCAAGGTCACACACACACACACACACACACACACACACACACACGGTCTTCAAACACTTCAAAGACCTACGGAATATGGCATTTAATATGTTTAATAACCTAAGGCTTTTTATGAGAGTGAGACATGCCTGTTCCTGACAGCAGCACTCTACTTCAGAGAAGATGGAGTTTGCTTTCTTCATGGCAAAAGCTAGCCATGTGGGCAAAGAAACTGCCCGTGTCTCAATTGCTGACAGTTTCTGTCCAAATTGGACCAGCAGGACACAAAAAAGGCAACTGCCAAACTTTGTCAAGACAAGGTAGAACAGTCCTTCAAAATTCCTTGCTTCACAGGAAAGTCTGTTAGACATGCTAGGCCTGTGGGCCAGAGGTGGATACCTCAATGTTACACAAGAACTTTAGGTCCAAACATCTTGAGATTCCTTTGTTAGGTAACATTTCACCCTTTTGGGGTCTTTGATGGACCTGAAGACTAGATAGTTACAGTTTTCTTTAGTTATAAGATACATAAGGTACATAACTTTGGACTCACAAAGATAGGTAATAAAGTATTTTCTCTAATTTTGTCAAATACAAATAGACTGGATATTACAACTATAATTCTTCATAACTTTTTTTGTCGTATATAATCTAAGTTAAAGTCTTCCTTTTTAATTAGACAAAAAGGGGAAATGCTGTGGAATAATCCTCTTTTACAGTGTAAAGATTTGTCACTTGAATTGGTTTAATAAAATGCTGATTGGCCATTAGTCAGGCAGGAAGTTAGACAGGGTGACCAAACTAAAAATGATGGAAGGAGAAGGGCAGAGTAAGGAAGGAGTCACCAGCCAGACACAGGGGGAACAGGAGATGAATGTGCCATGCTAATAAAGGTACTAACATGTGGTAGAGCGTAAATAAGAAATATGGGTCAACTTAAAATGTAAGTGCTAACTAGTAATAAGCCCGAGCTACTGGCTGAGCATTTATAAGTAATATTAAGCCTCTGAGTTAGTTATTTTGGAAGTGGCTGCCTGGTATTTGGGAATAGTCTGGAGGAAGAGAAATATTCAATGACACTGGTATGCATAAAACAAACAAACGATGACAAAAGTGCCTAGAAGAAACAAGACATAAAGAGGGGGACTTGATTGGGGGAGGGGGAGGGAAATGGGAGGTGGTGGTGGCGGGGAAGAGACAGAAATCTTTAATAAATAAATAAATAAATAAATAAAAAAACACTCTAGAAGAAATGTACAAATGAGGAAAAAAAAGGCATAAACCACGTGTGGTGGTGCAAACTTATAATTCCATCACTTAGGAGGTAGAAGCAGGAGACCCAGAAGTTCAAGTATATCAGTTATGTAGCAAGTTCCAGGTCACTACCTTAGGTCTTATCTGAAAAACAAACAACAGACAAACATATCTCAATGAAAAATCATCTCACTCAACTTAAAATGACTATTATCAAAACTACAAAAATAACAAGTGCTGGCTGTCAAAGATGTAGAAAAATTTCTTTTATGCAGTTGGAGAGAATGTAAATTAGTATAACATCATGGAGAACAGAATGGCAGTTCCATGAAAAATTAAAAATAGATCTACCATATGATCCTGCCACTCTACTACTGGGCTTTACCGACAAAGGTGATAAAATCACTATATCATTTTGTGTGTGTGTGTGTACGTGCACGCATGTGCACACGCGTGTGTGTATGTTGAAGGAAGGGGTAGTGCGCAAGTGAGAGCACCAATGTTTATAGAAGTACTATTTATAACAGTCAAGATGTGGAACCTAGGTACCTGTGGGAAATAAGTGGATAAAGAAATTATGGGGTATAAACACACACACACACACACACACACACACACACACACACACACACACACTATCCAGTCATAAAGAATAAAGTCCTAACATTTGAGGCAAAATGTATGAAACTGCGGGACATATCGTTAAGTGAAAGAGGCCGGATACAGAAAGACAAACACTATATGTTTTTTCTAATAAGAAAACATTAAAAGTACAAATTTGAATGTAGAATAGTGATTACTGAGTTGGGAAAGGGTGTGGAAGAGGAATGACAGAGGGAAGTTAGATGGTGAATACCAAAATACGGACAGGAGTAAGTTCTAGTGTTCCACAGCACAGGGAAGGCAACTACGGTTCGTAGGAACCAATCACTTTTAAGAAATGCTGGCCAAAAAAGAAAATAAAAGGAAGGAAGGGAGTGGGGAGAGAAAGATGCTAATCACCTTGATCTGATCAGGGTATGTTATGGGTACCTTCCTTTATATTTCACAATATACTGTACTCCCTAAATCTTACAATTACTACGTAGTTAAGAAAAAATTCAGCTTGACATTCATGTCAGAAATATATTCTCAAATATACAAAAGTCTTCAACACTGCAGAAGGTCTGAGTATTTGTGTCCCTTGCATAGGAAATGCTACCTTGAAAGGTATTAGGATATGGGTCTTAAAAGTGATTGGTTAAAAGATCAGAGACCTCAAAATTGGAATAAGCACCCTTGTAAAGGAGACCCCATAGACTTTATCAGCCGTTACCATGTAGATTTAAATGGAAAAGATGTCTATCTAGGAACCATGTGCAGGGCCCACCCAAATATAACTGTCTGCATCTTCATCTTGAACTACCATCTCCAGAGAACTGTGAAAAAAATCAGTTTCTATTGCTTCTAAACTATCTAGCTAATGGTATTTCATTATAGTAGTTTTAATTCACACAGATAACATAGTCTCCTCAAGAAAATTATCTCCATAGGAGACATGAAACAAACTAGTAACTTTGAAACACCAGCATTAAAAAGCTGACAGGAGTATGTTCTGCTGGGAAAGCAGATGGTACAGAGGACTTCGACCACATAAGTCAACCTCTGGGCACTTCATCTTGGTGCTATTGGCTTTCTCTAGCTCTCCCTTTCACTGCTAAGAGTCTTGAAATGTGAACAGTCAAAATATTCAAGTCTTAATGACTTGATCATATTCTTACTCCTACTGGCAAATTTAAACTGCAGTTAAAAGAAAACCTCTTTCCCTGAGCAACTTTAGATTCTACAGGAGCTTTTTCCCTCTTTCTTTAAGTTTTACCTTCTTAATGTTAAGATCATCAACTTTCTTCTGTGCAATTTTAACTTCTGCTGTACTTGTATATGTATAGAACATATGTGGCAATAAGAATAACTTAAGAATGTCATTTTTGGTAGCATTTTATTCACAATTTCATGATATATTCTTTATTATGCCTCTTCTTGACCAATGCTTTAATGACATTTATTTTCAAAGCACATCTTAAACTAAATTAATACCAACATCACCCTATGTGTGATGTATGTATATAATCTGAATATTTCTGAAGATATAAATTAGCACAAACACATCACTGGTTCCTGAAAACAGTACTTGCGTGATGTCCTAGTTAGGGTCCTCACTACTGCTGTGATGAAACCTCATGACTAAAAGCAAGTTGGGAAGGAAAGGGTTATTTGGCTTTTATACTTCAATTTATTTTATCTTCATTTATCGTCTATAAATGAAGAAAATCGGGACAGGAACTCAAGCAGGGCTGAAACCAAGAGACAGGAACTGGTGCAGAGGCCATGGACTGTTGTGGGACAATGGTTTTGTACTTGTCACTTACACTGTATTGCTTTAATAAAACAGTTGTCATCCAGACACAGAGCAAGATGAGAATGCCTCGTTGATAAAAGATAACAAGCCACATGGCTAACACAGATAAGAATTATGGGTTTATGTAAGTTATAAGAGTTAATAAGAAGCCTGAGCTAATAGGCCAACCAGGTTATAATTAATGTAGACAGACCTCTGTGTATTTCTTTGAATTGAACGGCTGCAGGACTGGGCAGGACAGAAACTACTGTCAACAAATGGCACCAACGTGGACAACTACATCCATATAAAACCTGAAAGAGCTTGGGAAGTAACTCTAGATGCAAAAGAACACAGTTAAGCACAGTTTCTTGGTAGCAGCATTTTCTTGGGTGGCTCTGTTTGTTAGAGGCAAGCACGTCTCATTTAAGAAAGGCTTCCTGACTCAGCTTTAGCTGCAAAAACCTCACAGCCCTTTTAAAAGGCCCCACCACAAAACACTTAAATGGTGTTTATGAGTAGCTGACAGCATGCTTCTTGGTGGTGCCAGGGACCTTGAAACTCTGTAGAGTTCTGTCAATAAACATGGCTCCTCTGGCCAGTACCTCCGCCATGAGGCTAGACTCTCAGAAAGCTAAGAAATGGGATAGATCCACCCATCAATGATACAGCTTTAATCTTATCTATATCACTTAGCAAATTAAAGACTCATGTGGTCGGAAAGAGAAATATACAATTAAGATAGATTCAGATAAAAAAAACTTTAAATGGTTTACAGTGTGTTAAAAACATATGTAGGCTTGGGAGAGAAGAGAAAAAGGATAAAGTCCTTTTTTTAAAAAAGAGACAGTAGTTGGGTATAGTGCCTCCCAGCACTTCGGAGGCAGAGGCAGGCAGATCTCTGTGAGTTCAAGTACAACCTGATCTACAGAGTGAGTTCCAGGACAGTCAAAGATATGCAGAGAAACCCTGTCTTACAAAAACAAAAGTGCAAAATAAAAATAAAAGAAATAGAGTTTAAAATAAAGCCACGTAAAGATGGAAAATACACATATGTTATTGTGTTGTCTTTGAATTGTTTGAATGCTGAGGAAGGAGCAACAGATGCTAAAAGACATTTAATTATAAATGCTGCTAGATTAACCCAACATTAATATTTTGAAAAGCCCTTACTTCAAAATTTAAGTCAAAAGATATGTTACTTTGGAGAAAAGATTTTTCATTTCTTTCCACAGGAAATGAGAGGCTGTGGATTAATTCCAGGTTAAGAAAAATAAGATTTGATAAAGGAAGATCCCCTGAGAAATCTCTGGTAGGAGCAGATGGCACAGATGTCTGAGTTCTACATCCAGAACAGTTTCAAGATTGCTGGCTGAGAAGATCAAGCCTTACAGAATACTCCAGTCAGGACTTGATCATAATTTTAAATCTTCTTTAGGTCCCCATAAGATTATCAGCACCCCCAATCAGCAGGAAGTAGCCTGGAAAGCTATGCTTACATTCTCAAAAAATGGATTATGGATATTTATATTTGTTTAGAGTATTGGTTACAAGTTGTTATGGATAATGGTCTGGAAAAAAGCTAAACAAGGAGATTAGATTCAGAGTTCTTGTTTTGGAAAAAAAGAGGGGGGAGTGCTTGGGACAATGGTCTTGTACCCTGTCACTTGTATTGTTTTAATAAAATGCTGATTGGCCAATAGCCAGGCAGGAAGTATAGGAGGGGCGACTGGGCAGGAAGTAGAGGTGGGGCGATGAAAACAGAAGTTCTGGGAAAAGGAAACACTCAGTCTGCAGTCATCACTCTGCAGTTGTCACCCAGACCAAGAGGAAGCAAGATGAGAAGCCTTGCTGAGACCAAGCCATGTGGCTAACACAGACAAGAATTATGGATTAATGTAAGATATAAGAGTTAGTTAATAAGAAGCCTGAGCTAATAGGCCAAGCAGTTTATAATTAATGTAGATCTCTGTGTATTTCTTTAGTATCAGGTGGGACAGAAACTACTGTTAACAATGAAGGAGTGCTACTTACTGGCTTGTTCAACCTGTTTTCTTATAAAAATTCAAGACCAAGGCTGGGCGGTGGTGGCACATGCCTTTAATCCCAGCACTTGGGAGGCAGAGGCAGGCGGATCTCTGGGAGTTCGAGGCCAGCCTGGTCTACAAGAGCTAGTTCAGGGACGGGCACCAAAGCTACAGAGAAACCCTGTCTCTAAAAACCAAAAAAAAAAAAAAAAAAAAAGGAATCCAAGACCAGCAGCCTAGGAATGGCACCACCCACCGTGGACTAGGCCCTTCCCCAACAATCACTAATTCATTTCCTCAATGGAGTCTCCCTCCACTCTGATGACTGGCTGTGTCAGTTGATAAACTAACCAGCAGAGGTGAGTACGACAGAGGAGCAGATGGCACGTCAGGCCAAAGCAGCAGCCCTACCACTTTCCTGTGCTGACACTCAAAGGGAATTAGGTCTGTTGCCCTTTCTCTACCTACTGCACCAGAGCCCTCTGCTGCTTTAGTTGTCAGTAGCAGCAAAGAACCACAGAACATCTAGCAAGTATCTCCTATTGCCTAGAATTACCCCTGTAAACTTCACTCTTGTAACCCATCTAGGGGTATGGACCAGAATGCCTTATTTTCTGTTTTACCTCTCGAGTACTTACAATATACCAAAGCAAAATAGTCAAAAATTGTCCTGTGTCTATTTATTCTAAATTAAAAACATTCATTCCTGGATGGAGAAAACATGTAAGTCTCAGACAGTTACAAGATTCACGAGGCTCCTCACTATGACAGACTTGGTATAATTGTTTCTTTGGCCTGTCTTCAGGTACTGCTTATGTCTCACCAGGAAAAGTCATGAAACTAAAATAAATGAATGTGTGTGGGTGTTTTATTGACCAAGCACTTAACAGTACACAGAGCTGTAACCCTTTAGCATGAAGAACAAATTTGTATAAATATGGCCACTGCCTTCAAGCAATTTATAATTTAGTTGTGAAAAGGTAAATATTCCAAGATTTGAGAAAGACTCATCAAGTATGAGTCATAAGCCTACTGGATATTAAGGAGGAAAACAAAAACAATAAAAACAAAAAACCGAAGATGCAGTGAACTCTAGTGATCAGAAGATGATTACCCAGGATACATCTGAAAGGCCAACTCAGACATAATAAAGAGAAAGAAGGATGGTTATCCTAGGTGCAGGCAGAAATGGCCAGTGGAACAATACAGAAAATCAATATGTAAAGATCTTTTTCAAGGTGTTATTTTTGGTTCATGGCTGTAAAATTTGTCTATAGGTTCTGCAGTAAGAGCCTATGAAAGTGTCTACCTATGACAGACAGGAAGCAAAGAAAGAGGGGCATGGAGACTAGGTACAACCTTCAAAGGCTTTCTCACAATGACCTTTCTCACTGGAGGTTCCCACCACCTTCCCTAAACAGCACCACCTGCTGGGCATCAAGCACTCAGCACCTGAACCCGTGGAGGGCATTTCACACTTCAACTATAACAAAGGGCAATGAGAATTAAAGCTAGCATTGCAGTGTAGAATTGCAATGTACTTAAGGAATTACAGGAGACTTCGAATTTTTAGGAAACAAACTGATAATATGGATACTATGTTAAAGGCAGTACTTATATACAGAAATGGCAGAATGGGGAAAGCAAACTTGGTAGTTCTTGAAACTACATTTTATTTGTACAGAACTGTCCTGCACAATTATCTAACCTTTGATAACCAATTATCTTTGACCTTTGAGTTTTGTACACAGGAATCTTCTGACAACAAAACAAAATGACTCTAATTTAGAATTCTATAAGCAGAATTTCTGTATTAGTGAGTATTTTATGGTACTTAATAATACTAAGTTGCTCAGCTCTATCTACTGGAACAGAGCTTCAGAATATGGAGAAGATTGACATCAAGCATATGGGGGTGTTTTAAGGAAAGCAAGGCTGTGTGAAGATTATTACCATGGCTCTAATACGTACATAGTTACATTACAACATCATCTCTGGTTCAAGATCTAAAGGCCAATACCAGATCTCAAGTAGGTAAATTCCAGGTCATATAATCACTAATAAGATCTAGTGCACTTTTTTTTTTGGTGTGTATAAGTATTTGTGTTTGCATCCTTCTGTGGCTGAATACTTAGACAAAAGCTTCACATGAACAACTCAGAGCAGCTGTTAGTGCTTTCTGTAGCAATGGCTACGTTCTACATGCACTATGTACAAGGCAGGTGCTCTCACAGGCAGGTACTCAGCACTTGGAGTCTAACTAGTATGACTTAAGTACCCCAAAATTTCAGCTTTACTTAAAAGACAATAGTCACAGACTTCTGAAGCTACTGTAGACAGGAAAACTTCAGAGAATAACTAAAAACTAAATTAGATACTATGTTAACTGAACTACTCCACTCATCAGTGAAATGGATTCTTATCAGTTGCCTACTCAGAATACTTTTAGAAGCCCCATTTAGGTAGTTTTATTAACTTTTTCTTAGCCTCAATATTGAAATCTGATTAAAACTCCACATGGGAGGTGGGGGACCGGAAAGATGGCTGCTAAAGGCACTTGCAGCTAAGCCTGATGGCCTGATTTGGTCTCTGGAAGTGTAAGGAGAGAAAGTTGCAAATTATGTTTTGACTTTCATATTTATCCACTGGCTCACATGCACATATGCAAGGGCACATATACTCGTACTCACAAGATGTGGGGAGAAGTAACAGTCGATGGGTTTTGATGTCTGTCAGCAGTTCAGAGTGGGCTTATGACAGAGCAGTTTAAGGAATGGGAGGGTACTTCCTATGTATACAATGGAGACTACAGGGAGCTTGGCAGCTCTTCAGTGTCTAAGCCAACCTACCATGGGCAAGGCAGAGCTAGAGCTCGGGAACAACAAGAGTTTCCTTGCCCTTTAAACTTCGTCACTGTCTTTTTCCTTTACCGTTAGAGCCAACTTAAGTCCATTTCTGCTACCTGAAGCGGAAAGTAATGTACTGGTGACATCAGGCGAGCAGAGCTATCGTCTGTCACTCTGACGCACTCCAAATACACAAAACTGCTATCTGCTTGGATTTCTTCCTCACACTGCTCAACTGTTTGGGCAACATTTATGGTATAACGTCTTTTACTCATGAACTGACGAAGGAGCATTTTTGAGTAAGATTAATGCTGCCTGAAATTTCAGTTTCATCAGTGCTTATTGAACTGTTTTAGCTTAGCCCAACTCTGTTGCAGATATATTAGAGAAAAAGCAAAATACAAAATCCTTAGAAATCTACTATTCAAAGTTTAAAAGAAAAGGTACATAGGTCAGACAAAGATTTCTGAATGACAGACTAAAGAAGAAGAAGAAGAACAACAACAAAATATACTAGTGAGTCTTTTGATAATACAAAGGTTAACCAATTTGTATGAAAATTAGTAGGGGCCAGTGCACTAGAATATTATATCTAAAAAATTGTTTGGTAGGTTCATGAAAAAAATTTTAGGTAGTAGCAGAGCAAAAGAGTTACCTAAAGTAGGAATGGTATTTCAGAAGCTAGAAATCGATACGGGTTCTTGCTATATCATTCATGGTTAAGAATTATTTTGAAAAAAGGGGGGAGGATCAGAATTGAAGATTTTACTTTGCCCCAAATACTCTAGTGCCTTAATTTATTGGCCTCTTATCTTAAAGATCTCACCCTATAACACACTTTAGCCACCCCATTTTATAAACACTTCATACATTTCTACTGGTAATTATCAGTAGCTATACTCCACCATGAACTCCTCATGACCACAATATCCTACGTCTGCCACTTCTTCTAGACTGCCACTGCCAAGGCTTTCTCATACGGAGTTCCACCTTCAGTTACCTTTCTGAGGAAGGACGGAAAGCAAGGGAACGACAGTGACATGGGGGAAAGCCTGGGAGACGAGGAGGCTACACTGCTGGGGCTTAACTGTTTTGACTACTGAGAAGGGAGGAAAAAGAGAATGACGAATGCATGCTGCCAGTCAGTTTTCCTTCTCCATTATACAGTCAAGGATCCCAGGAAGAGAATGGTCCACAGAAGACCATCCTTCCCAGCTCAATGTAATTAGGACAACCAGCTGCTGCAGAGCCAAAGGCCCACCTCCCAGGTGATTCTAGATCCTGTCAGGCTGACAGCAAGAGCCATTATAGTTCCCTTATTAGGAATATAATTCTGGGTACAAACCTTTCATCTTTCTCTTTCTCCCTTTCTTTTCCTGGTCATTCTGATGGCAGGATTGTTTCAGCTTGTCTGACTGGATACCTGTTCCCCTTCCTCTTTTCAGTCTACCTTTAATTGGCACTTCCTGCATTCTCTGAAAGGCTCTGGAGTTTAAGAATATTGTTTTGTTCCTAATTACCTGTTAGCATACTGTCCTAGTGGAGGGATCCATCAGCTGTAGTTGTTTCTGCAGATGCAGTCTATGTGAGAGAAGTACTGGGGACTGGGCCCCGTGTCCTGAGCACACATGTGGACGGTTTAGCTATTGAGCTATACTGTTAGTGCGCCTCAATCCTACTGTAAATCAGTTCTACTTGAATACAGAAAACTCCTCAATTAGAAAGAATAGGGATTAAAATACCTAATCATGGACTGCACCCCAGATAAGTCCCAATAAGCATAAAAAAACATGAAAAATCAAAGCAATGTGAGTTGATCAGAAAATAATTCATTCTACAGTAGTGAATTCCACTGCAAGAGAGGTATGTGGAATCTCAAATAACTCAACAGAATGATTGTAAGAATGTTCAATAAAGTCAAAGATGACATGAGTAAACTGAATGATTTCAAAGAAAATTAAATAATCAGCTGAACAAAATAAGACAATATAGGATTCGAAAGGGAAATTCAATAAAAAAATAGAAACCCCGGGGCTGGAGAGATGGCTTGTCCTGCATAAAGCCTGGAGTTCATATACCCAGAATCTAATGTAAATGCTAGGTGGGCATGGTGGGCCACCTGGAGTTCCAGCCTGGAAGGAAGGCAGAGAGGAGGTCCTCAGAGCAGCTGCCTAGCCAGACTCACGCAGGTTGAGAGCTGGGTTTGAGTGGGACGAAGCCTCAATGAAAATGGCCAAGAGTAGTTGAGGATGATTCCCACATGCCCATGTGCATGCTCACTCGCACACAATGCAAACATGTATTTACATAGGCATATCCAACACACACACATGCATGAAAATGGGGGAAACAGACATAAAAAATAGGAATTTTAGAAAACCTCAACACTGTCAAAAAATTTAGTGGAAATTCTCACTAATAAAACAGATCAAATGGAAGACAGAACACGGGGTCCTGGAAACAAGGTAGATGAATTAAAACAGGCAAAAAAATAAGAACATGTGAGATCTATGAAACCAACATCAAAAAGCCACGGTGGAAGGACAAGAACCAACACCCAATGATGTCCACAAGGCCACACTCATACTCAATACACAATCATAGACATCCACATAACACACGTAGATGCCTCCACTGAGATATTTTAAAGAAGAAAAAAACATAGCAAATATTGCTGTTTGTAGAAAAGGGAATCTTTGTAGAAAAGAGAATGTAAAGCAATTCAGCAAATATAGAAAAAACTAAAAACAGAACTGCCATATTGGTTCAGTGATCCCACTCCTGGCAATATACACAAAAACTTCAAACCAATATACTACAAAGAGACCCCTTACACTCATGTTTATTGCATCACTACTCACAACAGCCAGCTTCTGTAATTAGCCTAAGTGTACATTAACAGGTAAACAGTGGAGGAAATGGAACACATATACAAAATAGTTTTGTTTAGCCATAAAGAATGAGACTATGGTGGTGGCGCTGGGGAGACTGTCAGTAGGTTAAGTGTTTGCCTGCATTTGTGAAGAGCTGAGTTAGACTTGCCAGGACTCATGTGAAAGCTGGGCCCAGTGGTGCCCGTCTCCAATCCCAGTGCCCCACAGTGAGATGGGAGAACACAGGAGAATCCCCAAAAGCTGCTGGTACAGCAAAGAGACCATGACTCCAAAAAGGAAGGCAAGGACTGACAGTGAAGGTTGTATTCTGACTTTCATACTTCTGCCTGCACTCACGTACACACCATAAATACATCCACTGCGCAAGTGTGCGCATACATACACACACACACGTATGAAATACTCTCATTTGCCTGAAAATGGTACAACTGAAGATCACTATGTTAAGTAAAAAAACCCTGACCAAACAAGAAAAGTATTGTTGTTTTCTCTCATATGTGGATCCCAGCTTTACAGATGAAAACATTTACATATGTAAATGAGTGTGTGTGACATGAAGTAGGAGTATCTTAGAAAAGGAAGGGGACAAGTAGGAGGGGAAGAAAGTAAAGGATTTAAAAACAGTAAATATGGTCAAATATATACTTATAAAGTATTTATGAAATCCATTATAATGACAATGACTTTACATATAAATATATGTATGTGTGTACACACACACATATGTATGTATGTTTGGCTTTTCAAGACAGGGTTTCTCTTTGTAACAGAGTCCTGGCTGTCCTGGAACTCACTTTGTAAACCAGGCTGGCCTGGAGCTCACAGAGATCTGCCTGCCTCTGCCTCCGGAGTGCTATGGTTAAAGGTGTGTACTACCATGCCCATCTAATAAAAACAATTTTTACAGTCACCCCCATAAACATTCTCAGTACAAAATCCACAGGGGCGATACAGAAAACAAACAGGAAAGTTAGACACAAGCTTGAAACATTTATAACTCTTAGTTAAAATAGTGGTTGTTCTTAATAATAATCACCTTAAATCAACAGGTAACTACATCTACAAAATACCGAGATTATCTGATTAAATATTAGGTACTATAGCCTGAGTAGACATATTAGTCATCACTCATAGATTCTATTAAATATTCCTTTCAACCCTAGAAAAATCCTTTTTAAAAGAATATTTTATTTTCTGCTTTGAAGAGATATCAACTTTCAGCTCAGCAGACATAGTTAATCAGGAGAACTGTCACTTTTGGAGGGACTATTTAGAGAAACTAAACAAAACTCTACACTTTCTGTTCCTACAGAACAAGATCATTCTTAAGAAGTTCCAACATCTTCAAGATCATTCTTAAGAAGCTCAACATCTTATCTACATGTTAGACATAATGTTTCAAATACTATATTCAATTTAAAAACAGAAACCACACATTAAAAGTGCACCTCAGAGAGATATATTCTTACCTTCTTACAAATAGTTTCAAACAAATTCTGCTGCATTTAAACATAAGATAAACACTTTCCTTCTCCCTGCTGCAGCCATTCATTAAGCAGGTACTATGTAGCAGGTGCTGTTTAAAGAACCCGAGCTAAGTCACTGAGGAACTTGATGGCTCCAGTCTGGGCGGAGCTCATAATCTGGCAAAGAAACACCCTTAGCCAGCTATTTTCTCTCCAAACGTGACAACTGGAGTGTTAAAAATTGTGAAAAGAGTTTCGAAAATCTGTGTGTTGGGCAACCTTCAGTTTTGAGTGTGACCTTCTTAGGACACCCTGTCTGATTATTAGCATAGAGGTCCTGGGTCCAAATCCTGGTGTCGCCATTTCCTAGACTGACCTTGGCAAAGAAGCTTAATTCTCATTTGTAAAACAAAATAATCCTAACTACCCTACTGGGTTACACAGGAAAATGAGCAAGGAATGTGTGAAATGGCAGGAAATACGAAATTATCAGCTACTATTTCAACCCAGTTTCCAGAAACCCAGACAGCACTCAGACAAAAATGGGGATAAAGGTACCGCTTAGGACATTTTCATCTGTCACAGATAGTTCCTGCCCACTTTAATATTCCAAGAGTCCTTTCTCCAGCAAGTCATTTTATGAGCGTCAAAGTCTACAAAGAGGTAAAGTTTGCATATCTCCTTCATAACATCAACTCATTATGGGAATCGAATAAACATGGCGTCAAGAGGCTTTAAAGCCATTAAGAGAAAAATTTAATACCTGTGTGGTCGGTGTCTACCTCAATTGCCAGCATCTGGGAGGCCTGACACACGAGGATCATGAGTTTAAGTCCAGCCTGAGCTACATAATGAAAGTCTGTCTTTAAAGTTTTTAAAGTCAAAATTAGGCTAATTTTCTCTAAGATGACAAGAGCAATTATCTGGGGGAAAACAACAAAATAAAACAAGACTCAATTCCTGGATTCAACAACGCTTCAACGTGCAGGCAGCGCGCTGGGGCTCTAGGTCCCACAAGACCTTTCTTTGCATTGGTCAATACTCACGAGCGGAAATTAACTCTTAAACTGGATAATGGCAGATAGAAAAATACACAATCCCAGTTATCTTGAAATTGATTTCTCATACTTGTTAAAAGGGAAGTCGTTTACGGGTTGTAAAGTTCTCGCCAACCTCAGAAGGGCTAATGTCCACAAACTGCAAGTGGAAGCTATACACTGCAAAACTTGCCGACGCCAAGGCCATGCTAATAAAATTGCCGACGACTAGCAAAACACACTTCCAAAGCTGCTTTGTAAGGATCAAATTTGCTGAAGAGCAATACAGGATACATTGCAAATCTGTGGGTTTTCCCACAACTTGGACGGAGGGATGGTGAGGCACGTTAATGTGCTGGTACCGTAAACTACCTCACCCCGCAGGAAAGATTCTAACCCCGACCCTCATCTTGGGGTGAAAGCCTGTAACGGTATGCCTCTCTGGAGCGTGGGGCCCGATAAGAAATGGCCCGCCAGTCCCAAAGGCGAAACTGTTGGTTATTTTGGAAAGGACACCCGGACTAGCAAGGACGGACGGAAGAGCAGGGCGTTAAGAACTATAGCGCGAGAGGGTGAAAAGCGGTGCCAGGGGGAGCGAGGTCTGCCAGGACTCCTGAAGGACCCGGGACAGGGGTGACCTCTTTCGAGCGTCTCCGGCAGGGGGGTGCTGACGACTCCCGCCTGCAGGAAGGAGGCCGCCACTCGCCGTGCGCGGCGCGCCCCGCTGCCGTCAGACCCACGCCCGCGGTGAAGGTGCCCTCCGGCCCCCTCCCGGAGCCCCACGGACCCAGGCTACCTCTCAGGATGTGGGAGGGGGGGGTCTCCACGGAATCCCGCCGCACCGGCCGGAAGACGCTGCCTCGCCAAGGCGACCCGGCCGAGTGTGGGGCAGGGTGCCGTGTCGCAGGACTCAGGCCAGCGCTAGGCCTCCACCGCCCTGGCCAGCCGCGCCCACTAGCAACGTGCTCCGACCCTCCGTGCCCGCTCGCAGGTCCACAGGGCACGCCGCCGCGCAAGGAACCATGGGACTCGTAGTTCCGGCGCGGAGGAAAAAACGCTCCAGGGTCTGCCTCTCCAGTTACAAATCCCGGGCGCACTCCCCGGAAGTGACGTAACAAGGCACGCGTGGCGCCGGCCGGCGTTTCCGCAAACAGAATCGTGGATGTCTGTGTGGGTGAGTGTGGCGTTCGGCGTTCTGGCCTGTCCTTGGTTCTTTGTCTTTAGCGCGCCTAGAGCACAGCCAGGCCGAATGCCCGCACGCCTGGCTGGGTTCGCTTTCCTTCTGCCTCCTCCCTCCCGTCCCTGCCTCGTGGGGTTTATTGTGCCCGTAGCCGGAAGCAGTGTGAACGGTGCTTGTCTTGAGACGGTGGGCGCTGTTGCTCCTCCTGACCACGCTAATCCAGGGAGGAGAAGCTCCGGTGCTTCTGCTCGGGCCGAGGGGCTCCTTTTTCTGCTTTCCATTAAAAGAGGCTGCGATGGGCCGGGTGTGGTGGTGGGAGACAAAGATGGTTTGTTCTGTCCGGAGCAGTGCTGTAGGAACCTGACCAGAGGTTGAGTAACAGCTGGGCCAGGGGTGGGGGTGGGGACCGATGAAGCAGTGGAGAACTGCTTGCCCCCACCCCCTTTCTGTTTCGTTGATTTGTACCCCGCTCTAGACAGTCAAGGTGGTTCGTCGAGGTCATGCTTGCCCATTAGCTAGCAGGCAGAAACTGGGATAACCAAGAAAAGTGATATACTTTAGGGGCGTAACCGAACACACACACACACACATACACACACACACACACACACACACGGAGAGTATAGCCTTTGCATACCCCAACAAGCGTGTTTCTGCCACCTCAGTAAACCAATGAAAAGAGCCTAGTTAATAATGGAAAGCAGAAAAAGGAGGCTTACTCTGTGTGACACATTGGGAAGCAGCACTGAGATGTCCATATAATAACCATTCCATCTTTGTGGGTCCTGAAATGAGGGTGAGGTCTAAATAGGGGGTAAGAAAAATGCAATCTGGCCAAGGTGTGGTCCCGCCTACGTTTCCCATCTTTTCCCCTTTCTGTAAGGTGTTCTCACTCTTTGCCCACCTGGCTTCTTTCCCTTGTTTCAGCATAAGATTCCTAGAGGAAATAGTCATTGATATTCTCTCTTTCTGTCGTCTGTCCCTCAGCTTCGTGCGCCAACTCCCCCCCCCCCCGTGTTCATTGTTTCAACAATTTAATAGATCAACACACCTTGGTATCTCTTTAGAATATCTTGATTTCTGTGAAGCAAGCTAGTGTGATTGCAGCCAGGTCAAAATACCCATCTCCACATTGGTCTACTGTTTACCATAAATTCTTCTCTATTGTTCCATCGTGATATCTGTCTTTCAAGTATTTTCATTATTATCATTGATGTTTTATTATTATAATTATTGCTGCAAAGCTAAGTCTTAAAGCTAGAGCCTAGAGAATGCTCTTGTGAACCAGAATTCCTAGAAGGAAGCTGTGCCTACTAAGCTCTCGACTGATTTTTAGAAATGGAGTGATTCGGATAAAATGGAATGTTGCCGGTCCAGATCCTGCGGATCTTGGCCCATCTCTAGCCTCCTTACTAGCCACTCTGCTCTGTATGCGACCTAACGTTTTGTGACTATTAGGTAAATCTTTAGGAATGTATACACAGACCCCTGGTTCTTACCAACTAAAAGGCCAAGGATTCTGTCAGATAGCACTTGGGTCCTATAGCTGAGATTTCCTTTTCTATGATCCACCTACCTGGTATTTCCACCAATGTATTTGAGATTTAGGATTCTCTTCTGTTAGTATAAAATTGGCTGGAACTGTTAGCATGTTAGAACATGGAATTTGAGTAACCTAAATCAGTGTCCCTTAGCCACTGTCACACAAATTTGGCTCCAGAATAAACTATCTCCTATCCTCTTTGAGGTAAGAGCTATTGCTTTCTTGTATATCAAATAAAGTACTCTATAATTGAGTTGTTTAACACATAAATCTAGACATTCATAACCATTTTGTAGTTTTTATTTTTTTTTTTTATTTTTCGAGACAGGTTTCTCCGTAGCTTTTTGGTTCCTGTCCTGGAACTCACAGAGATCCGCCTGCCTCTGCCTCCCGAGTGCTGGGATTAAAGGCGTGTGCCACCACCGCCCGGCTTCATTTTGTAGTTTTGAATGCTTTTATGATAGCTAATCTGTGGAAGTATAGACTGAATAAAATTCACCCTTAAATACCAATTCTAATTTTAGGCAATAATTACAGCTAATGATAACATTTTGCATGGTAAAATAAGTAAAAATGGACACTAAGTGGCAGAGGAGAAGTAGTAGAGTTTTCATAATTGGATGAGTAATTTTCCTTGATACTGATTTGTAGTAGTTACTCTGTAACTGATCTTCCTAGTTGGTTTGTTTTTATTCTCTAGTTCAGTTGTTCCTATGTAACATGTTTTGGTTATTTTTGTTACTTTGAGTCAATACCCAAAAGTTAGTGACAACGAATGTCCTGAAATCCTTCCCAGTTTCCAGTGACTCATTTTTTACCTGTCCGTGTAACTACTGTTGTCTTTCTTTATGCAGAAGACCTTTAAGAATGATTTACCTCTTTTACTTTTCTAGTGTTGTGATAAGACACTGACCAGGACAATCTTTTAGTAGAGTTTATTTGGGACTTATAGTTTCAGAGGGTTTCAGAGTCCATGACAGAGTCCAGGGACATAGAAGCAGGCAGGCATGGTGCTGGAGCAGTAGCTGAGAGTTTACATTGATTCAGAAGCACAAGGCAGAGTACTATGTCTGGGCATGGCCTGACTTTTGGAACTACAAAGCCCACTCATGGTGACATGACCTCCTCCATCAAGGCCACACCTTCTAATCCTTCCTAAACTGTGGCACCAACTGAGATTAAGCATTCGAATATATGTGCCTATGGGGGCCATTCTCATTCAAACCACTACATGTCTTCTTTACGTTTAGAACTTGAAATTTCATGGTCTCTCCTTTTTTTGATTTTTGATTTCCCTTTTCATTTCTTTCAGTAACACAGCTTGATAGTTTAGTAGAAGTGTTTAAGCTGTGAATTTAGTGACTATAGTTCACATTACACTTCTTTGTAGTACTAGTTCTGCTTATTAATTGAAGGAGCTCTAAGCAGGCCATTAACAATTCCCTTGTAACAGATGACCTCCTTCCCCCCATTTTACACAGATGCCTTGGCGCATATTTGAAGCATCTTAATGGTCGTTACGCTGAAGACTGAACCTTAAAGCTGTTCTAAATCTGTTTCCACTCTTCACTTTCTGTACAATTACAGGGTTCATTATTAAATAAGGATTTCAAGAATCTTAGCTTCCTGTATTACTTTTTGCATAGATTACCTAAGAGAGCTACTTATAGAAAGGGAAAATTTAAGCCGGGTGGTGGTGGCGCACATCTTTAATCCCAGCACTCAGGAGGCAGAGGCAGGTGGATCTCTGTGAGTTCGAGGCCAGCCTGGTCTACAAGAGCTAGTTCCAGGACAGGAACCAAAAGTTATGGAGAAACCCTGTCTCGAAAAATCCAAAAAAAAAAAAAAAAAAAAGAAAGAAAGAAAGGGAAAATTTATTTTAACTCATAATTTTGGAGACTTCAGCCCATGCTACTTGATTTTGGTGATGTGGAGCCTATGGTAAGGCAGGCTGTTACACTGGTGCGTGTGTGTAAAGGAGGAGGCAGTTTACATCATGGTAGTCAAGTGGTAATTACTGACAACTAGGCATAGTTTACATCCATTCTCCAAACAGCCCTTACCTCCCTAAAGTCTCTGGAACCCCCAAAATAGTGCTACTAAGCTGAAGACCAACCAAGCATTCAACACGTAAGCCTGTGGGGGAGTTTCACAAACAGCAGCAGTACCTGTGCTCCAGCCTCAAAGTCTGATAATGGAAATGCACATAGCTCACTCTTAGTACCTAGCGTTAGCAGTTCCGGTGCTGTTCCGAAGTCTACGCGCCAGGTCTCTTGACACTCGGGGCAGGCCCTTTGCTTTGAGACAGATGACATGGTAATGCAGGTGGGAACCCAAAAGATAAGACCTCCAGCAGGAGCATTTTACAGCGAGCCAGGCTTATAAGATCTCAGGGACAAGGATGCTTTGGGGGATCGGCCGTTCATTCATACTACGCTCTGGTAGAGAATTTGGAAAGATTTGTTCCTGCGGTGAAACTTTGTCTTAGGCTAAGTTTAAAGCTACCAGACTAATTAACCTAGTGGAAGGAATGTCAGCATTCAAGCTGTTGTATGCTTTTTTGTTGTTTTTGCTTGTTGAGATGCGGTCTCACTGTGTAGCCCTAGCTGCTTGAAACTATGTAGACTTGGCTCTAACTCACAGAGATCCTTTGATCTTTACCAGCTAAGTGCTGGGATTAAAGGCACATAAACCTGTTCTCAGCTTGTAGCATGGTTATCAGTAACTACTTTTGACTAGCTTTACAGAGAATTAAGAGCAGAAACCTGAAGTTTGATAAAGTTATCTTGTTACAACATACTAGGTCCACATATACATATTGTTTCAAAGTCTTCCCTCAGATCTGCAACACATTGTCAAGTAGTCAAGTGTGGCAACCCCACTTCTCTGGTATTAGTCTTTGTAACTTTTGCATCACTGTGATGCCAGAGAAAGCAATTTAAGGAAAGCAGGATTACTTTGGCTTGTATTATTTGAGTTTCAGTTTGTGGTTGCCTGACTCTTGTTCTTGGGGCAGAATATCATGGCTACAGTAGTGTGTGAGCAAGGAGCTTCGTTTTATAGTAATGGACAAGAGGCAGAGAGGCAATTGTCATGGATGGGCATAACTTTCACTGGTATCTCTCCAGTGACCTACTTCCTCCAAACTAGTCCTCATGTACTACTATATATTTATAATTTCATATTATGCATATATAAGCACTTTTTAGTCCTGGTGTGTATAAGCTTTTGGCATGATGAAACAATGCCATCTACAAAGTTCATGTTTGAGATTTTCACCAAACAGTTTATAATTTTTGTGTTGGATCACATTTATAGCTATAACGAATGACCATAAGTGGTACTAGACCATAGATAGGTTAGACATAACTGCATGACTGAAATTGTTTAAACTCCTAAGACTAATAACCAAGTTGATCAAAATTATCATAGAGTCTTAGCATTAGTGTTTATAAATAATACCTTTTATTTATTTATTTATTTATTTTTCTTTTTGGACCATTCCAGTGTTGATTGATGAAGTTTTGCTGTCAGTTCAAGTAACCTGAAATGGAAAGCTCTGCAAAAACAGAAGAATATGAAAACATGTCTTTTGACAAGGCAAAAGTGTCCATAGATTCTGAAACAGAATCTCCTCCAAGTGTTAATGAATCCATTGCTGCATCTGGGCCAAGGCTTTCTGAGAAGACTCCTACGTGCCAGCCAAAAGTCAGGAAAGAGTTTGAAGGTGGGCTTGTGGAGGAAAAGTCGAGTTGTGTGGAGGACTCCCCATCTAAGAAACGAAAACTCGATGTTGACAATGAGGAAAAATGCTCTGATGATGATGGAGGTATTTCAAAGAAAAGGAAACTGGAAGGGGGTGATGTTTCCGAAGATGAGCCTTCCTCTGGAGGGACCACCCAGAGAAAGAGAAAACTACAGTCCGAGGACGTTGCAGAAAAGCGGAAAGTATGCTTCGTGTATTTTATTTGTAATTCAGTGCTCTAATCACAAGAGTGGTACAGCTGTGGATATGTATGTATGTGTGTATGTATGTGTATGTGTGTATGTAAGATATGTATATATCTTAAGGCACAATGGACTCTTAACTTTTAAATTTAAAATTTGTTAAGGTGAAAGTTGTACTATGATCATTTTCATTTTATTTTAGAACTGTTATTTTAACCAGAACCTTGAAAACTAGTTTAATAAAAAGCAAACTATAGAATATTTTTTTTAAAGATGGCAGTATGTGGTTCACTTGATTTATTCTTTTTTCTTCTTTTCTCTTTTATTTAAAAATTTATTTATTTTATGTGCATTGGTGTTTTGCCTCAATCCATGTCTGTGTGAGGGTGTCGGATCCCCTGGAATTGGAGTTCCAGACAGTTGTGAACTGCCCTGTGGGTGTTGGGACTTGAACCTTGGTCCTCTGGAAGAGCAGCTAGTGCCCTTAACTGCTGAGCCATCTCTCCAGTCCCCCCATTTTTGTTTTCATTTTTTAAATCAGGTGTTTCAAGTTGCCTGATGATCACTGAAAGTACTAAATGTCAGAGTTGTGCCCAGCTTTCTTCAGTTCCGAGCTGTAGTTGTTTCCAGCTTCCAGTCGGTTTACATAGTTATGTAGTGTAATTTTGGTTACGTTGAAAAGACTGGTGTGGAGCAAATGCTAGCAAACATTTACCACGTTGGGAAGGATTCTGAGGCCAAATCTGCTACTGGAGACAAAGAATACTTAAATAACAGTAACATTTGCTATCGGCCTGAAGAAGAAAGTAACAAGCCAGGCTTCTACCAGACAAGTGAGATAGTAGGTTAAACTTAGGTTTGGGAACTTATACTGGCAGGTTTTTTTTTTTTTTTTCAAGTAAAAATTTACCCTTCAATTTGACCCGTGAAGTAAGTAAAGATGCTCTTTGAACAGGGCGATGGCAAGTGCTGGAGTCCTTTACCCACTATGAATTGTTATAGAAATCCAGGGTTTTACTAAATGCAGGTAGAAAACTGTTGGTTAGAGTAATGATGAGTACTAAGTCACTGATATTGAGTGTGACTACTAAATTCTAACTTCCCAAATGTATGCATTATATAATCATAAGAATAATTCCTACTGAATTATTTACTGAATTAATTACTGAAAGTGTAATAGCTTATTTTTCTTTCTTTTAGGAAGTTGATCCATCGACTGCAGTTTACTGTTGAATAAATTAGAACTCTGGAAAAAGAGTAGTTTCCTTAGAACATGTAGCCTTAAATTATATATTTCATGATGAAGACCTTAAGGAATCAGGGAAACACCACTTAGGTGTGGTAGTAGTTGCTGTATTTCTGTGAAATTCCCTTCAGTTGTGTTTGTCCTTCTGTCATCAGGTGGTACAGGGCTTTTGCTTGCTTTCTAGGTCTTGCTCTGACCTTTGACTTTTGTCCTTTTGGTTACAGAAGCTGGAGGAAGGACACAGCTCTGCCGTTGCTGCCCACTATAACGAACTTCAGGAAGTGGGTTTGGAGAAGCGCTCTCAGAGTCGCATTTTTTACCTAAGAAACTTTAATAATTGGATTAAAAGTATCCTTATTGGTATGATTGTTTTTTACCCTTTAGTTAAGAGATTTAAAATTTCATTGAATTACGTTTTACAGTGCTTGACATTGAAGCCAAGGGTGTATGCATTGACGTGCTCTACTAAGCTGATCCACAGTCCATTTCTTTGCTTTTTTCCCTCCCATTTTTAATCATATAGTAAGCTACAAAGGCTATTATTTGTTTTTCATTTTGTTGGCTTTTAAAAGCGAGATAGCCAAAAGTAGGCCTCCAGATAAGTTATTGTTTGCTTTTGGTTTATTATATGGGGTATTAATGATGTTTAGTTGAATAGTAAGTTAAACAGTCTTTCTTTTGGCGGCGTGCGTCTTTGTACTTATAGTCCATGCTATTTGAAGCTGTTATATAACTGTCTTACTCTAATAGTTTTAGTGCGGTGGCTCATGGGAGTGAACATCGCGTTTTGTTATGTCAGGAAAGACAGTGTTACTCTGACTCCACCTACAAGCTTTACTGAGTTGGCATCACTTATCATAGAGCTTGTTTGTCTCTTGTGATTTCTTGGGGAAATAATGTTTCCTTTGATGTTGATGAAGACATACAGCGTTGGAGCTAACATGTCTATGGAAGCTCACCTTTAAAATTAAAATGGAAATAAGTAGAGAAAATATGATTTAGAATGTAGTATTGTTTGCTCTAGTTAAATCAGACTTGTATGTAAGTTTAGAGAAATTTTTAAAATGCGGTTTTGAAGTTTCTTTAATAGTCAAGTTTTTTGTTTTTTTCTTTTTGTTTGATTTTTAATTCATGTAAGTAAGGTTAAATGGGAATTCTGGCAAGTTGACCTTTAAAATGTTTATACATTTAACATGTCATTTTGTTATATTGATGGATAAGTATAAGATTCATGACAGAAAGAAATATGGAATACATACGGTGCTATTAAAAGCTACTGTAATATATATCTATGTTAAAAGACAGAAATATTTGTACTGAATATTTTAGCCACCTAAATAGTGCATACACAAATGATGAAGTATACAGAGGGATAAAACAGGAAGATAAGTGTCAGATTCCTTGTATCAGGGTTAGTACTGCTGAATACTTCCTTTATCTCAGACTTAATGGACCTGTTAAACCATTGTTTGAACTTTTGTCTTTCTATGAGTTAAAGATAGTTTTTGGGTATTTCTTAAGTCTGAGTATAGAGAATAAGAATCGATTACTGCTACCTGTAAGTAAGTCAGTTTAATGTATGAAGTTAAACATTGGCTTATGGGAAGATATAGAGAAAGCTGCAAGAAATACAAGTTAGTTTCTCTTTTGTAAATGTCATAGCTTTTTTTTTTAAATTAGAACTTAAATCTATTTAATGTTGACTCAAAATTTTTTTTTGTTGTTTTTTGTTTTTTTTTTTGTTGTTGTTGTTGTTGTTTTTCGAGACAAAGTTTCTCTGTAGCTTTGGTGCCTATCCTGGAACTAGCTCTTGTAGACCAGGCTGGCCTCTGCCTCCCGAGTGCTGGGATTAAAGGCGTGTGCCACCACCACCCGGCTTGACTCAAATTTTGAAAGCATCCTTCAGAAAACCATTTTAACCTTGTAAATGGTAAATATGTCCTCTAATGCTAAAGGATCAAGTTAGTTATTCTGTTCGATTTTGGAATACAAGAATACAAATTGACAATACATTACTGTGTTATAGTTCATATGCTGTGTCAGAAGTTGCTGTAGTAAAAATTGAGAAAATGCATTATGATTATTTTATCTCTTGTTTTAGGGGAATTTTTAGAAAAGGTACGACAAAGGAAAAATCGTGACATCACTGTTTTGGACCTAGGATGTGGAAAAGGTGGAGATTTGCTCAAGTGGAGGAAGGGGAGAATTAGCAGGCTGGTGTGTGCTGGTAAGACAGAAACTGACATGGTAAAGTGAAATGGCAGTGGGTAAAAGCACTTGCCATGCAGGTCTGCCAACCTGTATTTGATCCCCAGACCCCACTTAAAGGCGGAAGGGAAAATGCCTACTTGTGCTTGGTCTCGCTTTTGCTACAGTGATGGTAGTAATAACTAAATCACTAATGAGTTCTAAACATCAGAGTTATTTTGGTCAATTAGGTGAATGGGAAATTGGAAGGTTCTCCTTGCCAGCATGATGCTAAGGTATTTTAAGGCTACTCTTCTCGTGTGACCTGTGCATATGATAAGTGTTTTGAAATATTAGTTATGTTTTTCTGGATGGTTGTTACAGTTGATAGTAACTTGTCCTGGGAAGGACAAATTGTTGTTGAAACACGATGAAATTCCCATCGTGTTCTGTTTGACAGGCTGCGGGAAGTACAACAGCACTGCCTCCTCAAGTATTGCTCAAATGAGGAGCTTTTACATTTCCTTTATTTTATGAGCCTTGTATACTGAAAATATTACAGAAGAATGAATGATTCTTTGTGGGCTATAGCTGTTGATGTTTGACCACGTTAGAAATCAAGACTGATTTTTAATTCATACAAAAAAAGTTTAATGGGAATTCTGGCAAGTGTTTCTATAACTTGTCGTTTTGTTATTTTAGTGACTAAGCAGTTGTAAATGAAAGGTGGTGTTGCCTTTTCAGTAATTGTGGTTACTCATTTTGGTGAACAGTCCACAAGTGGCATCCCTGTAAGGGATGTGGTCTGGTGCCTTACTGACAGATGGTATATTCTTCAGACTCATTGATCTGTCTTACATTTTCAGAATGGTTTCATAGTACCTGGAAAATGCTCTTTCCTAAAGTTATCTAGATCTTGTGTGTGATACCAATAAATAAAATTTGTTTAATATTATTACCAGTCCCAAAAGTGGTTGATAAAAGGTTTCCCCCCCTTCTTTCAGAACTAATTTTTTGTTGTTGTTTTTTGCTTTTCCTCCAAAGTCAAATTTTATCTCTGGTAATAAGTACTATGCATTGTGTCCCTTAAAATGACTCGGTTCATCTTCAAAAATACATGTATAGTAGAGTTTGATGGTCATTCTTTCAAGTTAAAGTGACTTACTTAAATAAAACACTTGACCGAGCCACCAAAATCATGACAGTGCTGACCTAGCTCAGGCTCATTTCTGGCTGTTTTAACTTACACTAACCTGTTCCTCTTTCTCTTCCTTTTTGCTTTGGGACTTTTTACTTTTCTTTGCTTCTTTATATCTTACTTTCACTGCTTCTCTTATCTGATTGGCTGGCTGCTGCCTGACTTCTTGCCTGGATTTCCTCATTCTTGTCTCTTTTTCTTGTTCTTCTTTCTTTTTTTTTTTTTTTAAAGGAACTTCTTTTATTTTAAATATTTATTTATTATGTATACAGTATTCTGTCTGTGTGTGTGCCTGAAGGCCAGAAGAGGGCACCAGACCTCTTTACAGATGGTTGTGAGCCACCATGTGGTTGCTGGAAATTGAACTCAGGACCTTTGGAAGAGCAGGCAATGCTCTTAACCACTGACTGAGCCATCTCTCCAGCCCCTCTTGTTCTTCTTTCAAGTCTAGATTTCTCTTGTTTATTCTCTCTGCCAGCCAGCTCCACGTGTTCCTCTCCTGCCTAGCTTTTTATTTAGACTAATCAGGTGCCTTAAGCAGGCAAGGTAAAACAAATGCAAAACATTTTTACATAATTAAACACACATCCTTACATTGTTAAACAAATGCAGCATAAACAAATATAATACACCTTCACACAGTCAAAGTGATATTCCACAACAATTAGCTCACAACTCAGAAGAGATATACTAGGTACTGCTAGTAACGAGAAGTTTGCTCCTCACTGTACCACGGTGGTGTTCAGAGGTAGGAATTAGATGGCCAAGACAACTTCTTACTGCTTTATGAAGGATAGTCTAAATGAAACTGACTTTTCCCACTGTGTGTGATAGTGAAGGGCACAGGACAGATACGGTGCTGCTGCTTTGCATGTATCAAGAACTGTTTTACCCATCGTTGTTCTTTCTGTCAGGAGTGCAGATCTCAAAGGAACGGCAAGAACAGAAACATTTCAGTATGAAAACAGTAACTTGGTATTTCACGAAATGAGCTTATAGACGGTGTTAGGTTTTATAGTTCAAATTGGAATCTTAAGTTGTCTGCCTCATATTTTGAATGAACATTTAAAACCTGGGGCTGGCAAGATTTCTCGGTGCATAAAAGCCCTTACTGCCTAAGCCTGACAACTGAAGTTTGATCCCCAGAACCCATGGTGGAGGGAGAGAACCAATTCCTGAAAGCTATCATATAATGACGATGATAAAATTGATCATCCTAGCACTTAACCTGCCGTAAGTATTGTGAAGAAAGTTTCTGCCCTGGAACAAAGGAAGCAAAGCCTTTGTTTAAAGGAACTAGATAGAACCCTACAGGCATTTTCTTGGCTTGTGCCTGGATTTCATGCCCCAGTTTATCAGTTGAGTTGCTAGTCTGTGTTAACATTTCCTGACACCCTTTACCCTTCTAGATATTGCTGATGTTTCTATGAAACAGTGCCAACAGCGTTATGAAGACATGAAAGGTCGTCGTGATAATGAATATATTTTTAAGGCAGAATTTATAACTGCTGACTGCTCAAAGGTACAGAATCTTTATTGTTTTAATGTTGAGATTTATTTTTTATTTTATGTGTATGAGTGTTTGTCTGTATATGTTTTATGTGCACCACAAGCATGCTTGATACTTATGGAGGCCAGGAGAGGATATCAAATCCCCTGGAACTGGAATTAAGGATAGTTACAAGCTGCCATGTAGGTTCTTGAAATCAAAACTATATCCTCTACAAGAGCAGCAACTGCTCTTAATTGCTGAGCCATCTCTGCAGCCTCATCTTTTAAAATTTATTTTCTTCCTAGAGTGCTAGGGATCAGTTGCAGGGCCTTGTGCATCCTCCATCTCCCATTTATAAAATCGGCTTATTTGTTAAAATGTGTTTTGAAATATTAAAAATCTTAAGGCATGCATTTTTGATTCCTAATGGAAATTTATCCTTGGGTACTTTTCGGAAAGTGTACTTTTAATAATTGGGTATTTGGAATCACTTTGTTTCTTTTTGATTTGATCAAGATTTGTTTTCTAATAGTCACCCCTTAGTGTCCTTAAGACATTGGTTTCAGGAGCCCCAGTGTCCACAGAAGCTCAAAGTCACTTACATAAAATGGCATAGTTTGTTGATGGCTACACATAATACTTGTGCATTCTTTAGAAGCGTGTTTAGATGATTTTATTATTGTACCTAATACAGTGGAAATGCTGTGTCACACTGCGTTGTCTAGAAGAAAGTGTCAAGGGAAAGAAGTCTACCGACTTATTTAAAAAATAAGTTTTCTGGGCTTGGAGAGATGACTCACCTGTTAGGAGCACTGAGTGTTCTTCCAAAGGACGCAGGTTCAATTACCAGCATCCACATGGCAGCTCACAACTGTCTGTAACTCCAGTTCCAGGTGACTCAACAGCTGTGACAAACATCCAAAGTACATACTATAAAAATTAAAAAAAAAAACAATTTGTCTTTTGTATCTTCAATCCATTGTTGACTGAATTCAGTGTTACAGAACCTAAGAATTTGAAGGGCTGCTGTATTTTGCAATAGACCTGGACTTAAGTGTGTTTTATTCTTGTTTATAAGGATAGTTTCCTATCATGCTGGAATCGTATGTTTTCTGCCTTCCATTTGTTTCTGAAAGTCCGAACTGAATTGATGTCTCACTGGGAGGGAACTTGATGTTTTTTGTCTTTAAGTATTAGGTTTTAAAACATTTAAATTGTACATGTTTAGTAGTCATTTTGTTTGCAGCCTTGAAAATGAGGAGGAAAAGGAGTATACTGCTCAAATAGTGCCCAGTTAAGCACTGTTTCTTTTAGATGCCAAAGGCTGAAATGTTTTTTGATTTTCGTTACCCAAGTTACTGTTGAATGTCAGTTTATTTTACTTCTCAAGACCAACTTAAATGTTATATAACATTTTAATTACTATTATGTGAGTACAGTGTGTGTGCATGGACATGTGTGCGTGCTTGTGCACATGTGAAGGTGGGGCTTCATTTGTGCCATAGGTGCCAGAGGTAAAGCCCTCCTTGTTTGCTTCTGTTCTTTATATCCTGCTAGTTGGCCTGTTCGCTTCCAGAGGATTTTCTGTGTCCACCTTATCGCATAAGAGGGGTGGGCTGCTGGCATATCCTAGCATGTCCTGATATACATGTATCCGAAGGACCCAAAGTCAGGTTGTCAGACTTGCAGGGCAAGAACTTTTATCCACCGAGTCATCTCTTTAGGCAGATAGACATTTTTTACCATGATTTCAGAATCTCCAGATTTTTCAAGCACTATGAAAATCAGAATTGGGATTATTTTGTGTGTGTGTGTGTGTGTGTGTGTGTGTGTTGGGTAGGCGGGTGAGTGCATACTCATAGATGCATGTGTGTGTGTTGGTCAGGCGTCAACTGTGGGTGTTGCTCTTTGTTTTCTGAGCAGAATTTCTCTCAGGGGCTTTGGGGTCCTTGATTAAGCTGCCTGCCCAATGAACCCCTTGCTACTGCTTCTGTCTCCCCACTCTTGGGATTACAAGCACACAACATTGCACCCAGCTTTTTACGTTGCTTCTGGTCCACTAACTCAGAAACTTTAATTGTGTTATCTGCTCAGACCTGCAAAATGTTTTAGGCCAGGGTAAGAAAAAACATTTTTTTTTTTTTAAAAATGATCTTTGTTTTAATATGTACATGACAAGAGAAAGAAGAAGTTAAAGATTGGTGAAAACTATTGGTTACTGTCAGGGTTACTGTAAGGTTACTGTCTACCTTAAGAACCCGACATTCTAGTAATTTGCTAAAAACAATTTTAATCTATGTTGTATTAGTTTGGAATCTTAATCCATTCACATTTGTTACAGGAACTTTTGGCTGAAAAATTTCATGATCCAGAAATGCGCTTTGACATCTGCAGTTGTCAGTTTGCTTGCCATTACTCCTTTGAGTCCTCGGAGCAAGCTGATATGATGCTCAGAAATGCTTGTGGAAGGCTTCTCCCTGGGGGCTATTTTATTGGCACCACCCCCAATAGCTTCGAACTGATGTAAGTAACTTGAATCTAATAAAATTTGTTAGATACCTTTTTAAATTGCATCATGTAGTTTTTCACATGCATATTATTGCTAGGATTAAAAATGTTAATCACAGTTCTTTTATTTTTATTGTGGAATAACTCTAATAGAAAACGCCTAGAAGCTTCAGAAACAGAATCATTTGGAAATGAAATATACACTGTGAAATTCCAGAAGAAAGGAAGTTATCCTTTATTTGGCTGCAAATATGACTTCAACTTGGAAGGTGTTGTGGATGTCCCTGAATTCTTGGTCTATTTTCCATTGCTAACTGAGTAAGAATGTCTTGATCTGTTGCTTTTTCTTTGCCCTCATCACTTATCCTTAGGGGACAGCATTAATATTGCCGTTCATATTGTATTTGAAATGCAACACCAAGAAAAAGCCTTAGCTGCAGAATTGGCGTCCACTTTAAATAGATTTCTTTCCTAAGAGGAGAGAGCCAACCGCTTCTACTCAACACAGAAGACAACTGACCCTACAGGGAGCAGACACAACTTTGATGATCTAAAAATGAGAAAGTCTAAGATCTTTCCTATGAAAGAGATTATCAAAAGTTTGTATTTCAATATAGCATTGAAACTGCCCAGTGTTACTGTTGTTTTGTTCGTTCGATCTTTCTTTCTTTCTTTCTTTCTTTCTTTCTTTCTTTCTTTCTTTCTTTCTTTCTTTCTTTCTTTCTTTCTTTCTTTTCTTTGACATAGTCTCTATTATGTAGTCTTTGCTGTCTTAGAACTTGCTATTAGACCAGGCTGACCTTAACCCTCACAGAGATTTACCTACCTCTGTCTCCATAGTGCTGGGATTAAAGGCATATACTATCTTGTCCAGCTTCTTACAGTGTTGGTTATAAAGTCCCGATTCATAGGTGTAGTCTCCCCATGCACATTAATTCCTAAGAATTCTAGTGAACTGCAAGCACAGGAGAAATCAAAGGAACTGGACTTTTATCATGTGGCTTCAAGAACTTGTCACACACACACACACACACACACACACACACACACACACTAATCTGCAGGATTTTCCTGCCAGCAGAGTATAACAAAAGCCAATTTAGATGGAGGCTATATTCAGATGACCAAATTTCACTTTGTAGTCTATGGAAACAGACATCTTCTATTTTGAATATTAACCAAAGAAGCAGGACTGTTTTTGCTTACCTAAATTTTGCTGGTTATTATTTTAATCTAGACTTAGTCACCTTTTAAAAGTAAGCATAATGTTTTCATTATGCGCTAGGTTGGCGGTTCATCCATGTAGTCCCACGCTCAAGAGACTGATACAGGAGGCCAGCCTGGGCTACAGTATAAGACTGTCTCAAAAACAAGGAAAGAAAGTGGAGAACTAGGGAAGGAGGGAGGGAAGGAACGACAAAATCAAGTAATGAAGACATGACAAGACATAAAAATAGTGAATACACTGTTGTAAGCAAACAGAATTTAAGATTTTAAATCAATTTGCTTTTTATTTTAAAACTTAATCAGCTTTAGGAAACTGTTTCCTTTCAACTTCATAAAAGAAGAAAATAGAGGTTTTTTTTTTTTTAATTTGTTTTGTATTTAAGCTTGGTGTTTTTGCTTAACAAAATTAGTAGTTTTAGTAGACCCCCCCCAAATAAAAGTATAAAATGAAATACTATTGTTAAACAAGCTCAGCATTATTTTTTACTTAAATTGCTTGAACATAATAAACTTAGAAAGTTGTAGATTCTTACTTAATACATAATTATTTTTATCTCATTAAATTTCTTTGAGAATTTTATGTAAGAGTTACAGTTTTGATGGAATCCATCTCTCCCTCCCTAAATCCACTTCTTCCCATGCTCCTCACACATCCTCAAAATTTATTTTCCTTTTCTATGATGATGTTGATGATGATAGTGATGTTAATCATCGTCACAGAAATGGAACTCACGGCTTCCAACATCCCATGTAATTGGTACAAAGAAGTAAATAGGTTCTGGGGCAAATCTTAGCATTTAGAAGTTAGGTTAAAGTGGTACACGACTTTAATCCCAGTATTTGGGAGGCGTACAGGTAGTTTGAGGCCAGCCTGTTCTGCAAAGTGAGTTCCAGGACAGCTAGAACTGTTACACAGAGAAACCTTGTTTCAAGAAAACCAAATTAAAAAAAAGAAGAAGTTAGGTTAAAGGGAATCCTGTAAAACAATCTGCAAGAAGCCATGCAAGATACAGTTTTGACAAAATAGTTTATTTTGCTAGCGAATATGGGAGATAAAAATGATTGATTTAGGAAAGACGCTGGCATTATTGCAGATGTGAGGACGTGAATAAAGTAGAACTAAAGCTAGAAAAGGGCTCCCTATGGCCTTTGACCCGTGACCTCTTTATCCCGCTAAAGGAAAACCTGTCTGCAGCTTATGGGTGTGTAGGGTGCTTGTTTCTTCATAGGCATCTAGGTTGTTACTCAGCCTTCATTTGTGTTATTCTGCTCAACATAAGTAAATAGTAGCATTTTTAGTTAAGCCCGGATGTCACTGCTGTCATTTTTAAAGTAAACTTTATGAAATTAAAGGACCAGAGAGATGGCCCCTTGTTGCCAAGCCTGATGGCCTGAGTTCAGACCCTGAACCCGCGTTGTGGAAGGAGACAACCTTCTTCACAGAGTACCTCAAGTTGTGCTCTGCCCACTACCCACAAGCACACACATATGAATTTGATGAAATGCTTTTTTTTTTTTTTTAAAGAAATTACAAACATTTGAAAGTCTTTCTATTATTAATCTGTTTTGGACAGAATGGCAAAGAAATACAATATGAAACTAATATATAAAAAAACATTTCGGGAGTTCTATGAAGAAAAGATTAAGAACAATGAAAACAAACTGCTCTTAAAACGAATGCAGGCCCTGGAGGTAAGTGTACAGAAAAAGTGTAGAGATTCTAGGATGTGGTGAATGGGTTTGGTATTTTAGACTCCTTTCAATGGTCTTCCCACATTGTGCAGTTAGGTGTGCAGTTATAGTTGCTGTGGATACTCTGCCTTCAAGGACGAGGAACAGCGAGACCAAGGATAGATCCTGGTTTGGGTGCTTTAGTCCAAAGTAGAGATTTTAAGGGGTTCTTGGTATGTGCAGAGTCTTCTGAAGCATACGGCCTTTGGCTGGCCGAGCTTTCAGCACTAGCCCTTTCCCACTCCCATGGTCCTCAGGGGAGGGAGGATGACTGGGAGGCCAAGGGCCAGAACACTAGGATCCCAATAGTCTGATGCCCGTGTCTGCTTTCACTGAGAACTCTCTGGGGAGGCATTTCTGGAAGGGTTACTCCCTTGAGAGGTGCTAGCTTATATGCATTATGTAAAGTTTTATTGCTGTCGGGAAGGGCAGTTTTGTTTCTTACCATTTACTTGGGTCATCTGTCAGTAGAGGATGAGGTGTTTGCAGGTCCAGACACCATTTCAGGGTGGAGCTGGTAACTTGTAAGGTGCCTGGATCACAGCAGAGTAAAATTCTGAAGCTTTGTGATACGGTGACACTAAAGTGAGAGATTGAAGTCAAAGGAAACTTTTAAAATTGCTTTTGTTCGGATTGGATAAGGAAGTAACGCTGTGAATGCTGAGGATGTGCAGGTCCCACAGAGCCACAGGCTTTAGTGTGCATTTCAGTTTCCATTCCCAATTAGGTCTCGGTCTAGGCAGTGCTTCTGTCTCTTCTGAGCACTGGGCTTATAAGCGCTTGTTACCAGGTACAGCAGCCCAGTATACTCTAAACAGCAAGCCAGCAGCTCTGTTTCCAGTACCTGGATACGCAGTAAGATGTTTATAAAGAAAAGGGAAAAGAGGCTCTGGCGGATGGCTCATTTGGGAGACCTGAGTTAGAGCCCCAGAACCTATAAAATAGCTGGGCGCTGTAGGGGGCAGAGATGACCTAAACACTGAGCTCCAGAAATGTGCGAGACCCTGTTTCAACAATGAAGATGGGTGATCCATCCAAGGTTGACTTCTGGCCACCACCTTCGCCTACCCCAAAGGAAGGGGGAAAGTGAGTAAGTAGACATTTGTGAATCATCCCCATGGAAGTTTCTTAGGACAACCTAGATTTTTAAAGGGGCTACATCCAGCCCAGTTTCTTAGAATACTAAAGACAAAAGACTTGTAGTCTATGATATATTGCTTAAAATGAATTAAACATATAGATACCTCTTCTGCACAATTTTTAGATTATAACAGAAAAAGCCCTTTGCCAGAAGTCAAAACGTAAATATTTTCTGCTAAATGATCCCTTTGAATCTTAAATAATGTAGTTTGTCCAAGTTGTAAATAGTGTAAAATTATAGAAGTTGACCAGCATTTTGGAGATATTTCCCTCCCCTGCCTTTTTCTCTTGGGTGAAAACTGTATATAGGGTTGGAGAAATGGTTCAGCAGGTCAGAGCACTTGCCATTCTTGCAGAGGATTTGAGTTTGATTCCCAGCACCCACATCAGGTGGCTTGCAACCATCTGTAATTCTAGCCTCAGGGGATCCCCAAGGGCCTTGTGGTCTCTCAGGGTACAGAATCACTCACGCTTGTGTGCGCATGCACACACACAGACACACACACCTTTAAAAGAATAAAAGTATGTGTAGTTGTGAAGCAGTACTTAAGGATTGTTCTTACCATTTCAGTGGTTTACTCTGTTATAAATGTAGCGAAATCTCTTAACTAGAATTTGTGTTTGCTTCCTTAGCCATACCCTGCAAACGATAACTCTAAACTAGCTTCGGAAAAGGTCGGTGACTATGCACATGCTGCCGAGTACATGAAGAACAGTCACGTAAGGTTTCCTCTGGTAAGTTCCCAGCTTTCCGAGTTGGAGAAGGAACATGCATGTGTGGAGACAGGGTATTTCACTTGTTCACAATATTTAGGCTTACTTAAGTATTAGAAATTTGGCAAATAATTATGTTTTCCCTAAGTTGTGAAAACTTTTGATGCTGTAGCACGTAAAATGTATTTCAGTGGGTAGAATTGAGAGCTTTTATAAGGCAGCTAATGGTAGGGAAAAATCATAGTCTTGGTTTGCAAGATTCTTTGCTAACTCAGTGTTCCAGAGACAGAATTCCAATTTCCCTGAACTTAAGTGGGGGATGGGAGAATAGTATATTTTCATTTGTATTGACTTTGTGCAGGCTCTCACTTTTAAAAAATTAAATATGTGATAGTAAGAGAAGCCATAACAGTCCCTGTGGAAACTGAAGACTTTTTTTTTTAATATTTATTTATTTATTTATTATGTATACAATATTTTGTCTGTGTGTATGCCTGCTGGTCAGAAGAGGGCACCAGATCTCATTACAGATGGTTGTGAGCCACCATGTGGTTGCTGGGAATTGAACTCAGGACCTTTGGAAGAGCAGGCAATGCTCTTAACCTCTGAGCCATCTCTCCAGCCCCCAAATTGATGACATTTTGATAGCATATTTCTCTTAACATCTTAGAATATTCTTTTCTTGATATTTCTTCAGTCTTACTAGGTCCTAGAACTGACACTGGATCTTAGGAAGTCAGTGGCTCGAGCAAAGCTGCAATACCTTATCGTATTGAAATTATTGTTTTTTTGGCAAGTGTAATTTATTTTGTGATGCATACTTTGTGGTTCTTTTGGTAAAACTCAGTATTTTTCATCTTTAAGCTACAGGCTTATGGTAGGTGTTTATTTCAGCAGCAACTCAGCAGTGAGACTCATTTTCAAAAAGAAATGGGTTTTTTTTGCTAAAACATTTGCTACTTCCCAGTACCATGAATCTGTATAAACTGAGACTATGTCTTTAGTTTTTTCAGAAAGTTGATCTTACTTATTGTTTTTAGATGTTTATATCATGTTACTTACGTGCATTGTGTATGTTTTATAGTGAAGTTAGGGGATTTTGCCACCTGTCTTCTATTAAAAATAAACTTGCTTTTACTTCTGCATTGAATCTAAAGTTTCCTTTCTTTTATAATTTTAGGGAACCTTAAGTAAGTCAGAATGGGAAGCTACAAGTGAGTATATTATCCAGCTACCTGACAATTTCAATGATTCTGTTTTAAGGAAATCGTTAAAACTTGAAAATGTTAAGAGTTTTTCTGATATATTTTGTGTTTATGCTGATACACGTATCATATATATATATATATATATATATATATATATATAAAATTTCCATTAGCACATCTGCTTAGTGACAAATGAAAATACCTGGAGGCTGTTATTTAATAGACTTTGATGAGCATTCATAAATATTTCCTTTACGTATTTATTAATAAGCAGCTGCCTCTGTTTTCACCTCGGGGTCTGTTGAATTGTTTGGCTTATAGGATATTCCCATGGAGTTACTTTTTGGCCTTTCATATGGTGACAGCAGAGGGGGATAATAGAGAGCACTAAGCAAAGCAGAGTAAGCAGGGCTGATAGGGAACGTGTGTTTGGAAACAGGTGTTACACAGATACATCCTGACCTGAGGCTGGTGACTCAGAGGATCCTGCTCGGTCCTGGGCTTCTGCAGCAGAGTGATGTAGTCCTCTACATCAGCTTGCAGATCCTTAATGTTACGATAAAAGGATTCTGATCTTTTATCTTGGGAACTTGAGCGCAGTTTCTGCTGTCCATTTAATTGTTTGTTGGTTATCTTGAAGGCAGAAGTAGGAAGTGGAGACACTATTTAGTAAACACTGAATGTTGACTTACAGAATTATCTGAAAGGATTTCAGGGGATTAAAACACAGACAAGTCTGCCTTCTAGAGTTTAGTGGAAGAAACAAACTCAAATACTGCCAGACAATTTAAATGCTGAAGAGAGGAAAGTAGATGGGGATTTTAAAGGTAGATGTGTCTGAGAAGTAATATTAATTATTATTGAGTGTTGAGTAGTATCTGAAGCTGCTGTAAACATTTCATCTGTTGTAATTCACTTAATCCCCCAAACATATGAGTTGGCTATTATGTCATTACAGGAGAAGGCATTTTAAAGTTTGGGCTTAATGACAGAACAATCTGATTGACTGAGTTTGCATTCTCATAATCATTACCTCATCGAAGTCCTTACTATGAGCAAAATTTCAGAAATTTTGAGTTTCAAATTGTGTATCTGAAATCAAATTCTAGTGTTCTTAGTGTTGTTAAATGGCTAAGTAGATTTTTGTTTTGAAATATACTTAAATGATTCTTTACCCCAAAACCACTCAAGTAATAGAACTCAGAAAATAAATGATGTTTTTCTTTCTCAGTCTGCTTGAAAATGTTTTTTCTGATGGTAGGAATAACCAAACTAACTTCTCTTACTTCTTTTCTAGGTATCTACTTGGTCTTTGCCTTTGAGAAGCAGCAGTGAGCAGTTAGTTGCCTCCGAGCAGCACTCCATCCTTACAGATGGAACAGACCATCTCAGATACATTTGACAGCTGTTTGTTTATTGACTAGTAAGTTCTCAATGTGTAGGATGCTGCCAACAAGTCCAGTGTATAGATTTGACACTGTCTGTGACAAGTTAGCATTGTGTGTGTGTGTGTACATAAGAATGCTTTGTCTTTAAGATCTATTTTTGTGTAATAGTCTAAGAATTGGTTCCCTCTGCTATCAGAAACTATAATAAAGCATGTCAGAGCACCTGACCTCTCCCCAGTGCTGTGATTGCTGAGTGTGTTTACAGACTTGAATTTACAACAGCTGTAGACTTGTCAAAGGAGTGCCAGCTTGCCGCCGTGCTCCAAGTTTTGTTACAGTGTTTTTCGGTATAAAATGGATTGTGTTCTATACATTTGAATGTAAGTGTTCAATTATATATTGCTAAAGTTATAAGATTAAAACTTGATTTTAGATTGTTATTAAGAGCTACCTGGCTAGATTTTGACTGTGTTTCAATAAAATAACTGTGCTAATACTTTGGAATTCTGAGACTCTAGAAGATTTTAGATGGCAGCATAGAGATATTGTGGAATGGTTTGGTATTCTATTAAGAATTTCCTACCACAGAAATTAATATATCCAATTATTGAGATTAAGGTACTTTTAACTTTCTTCATTGGACAATGATTCAATGGTTAGATTTTCTTAAGATTTGTGAAAATGCCATGTCATAGTCCTGTTACATACTTCCTTCAGTGCATGTGTGCACGTGCAAGCCGGAGGTGTGCAGTGAGGGAAGGAGGTAGACTTCAGATGGATCCTCACCAATAGGAGACCTCAGTTAGATGCTGTATCCTTCCCAATCCCAAACAAGCAAGCCATGCTCTTTTTCTTCCACCATTGGTATTCACACAGCAGAGCCCACTGCCTGATTGTCATTCAGACATGCATTTGTTGAGGCATATATCGTATAGAGGTTGGTATGGCTGCCTTCCAAGTATTTACTTGCTGTCTCACAACCAATAAAATTGTCATAAAGTTGTTAATTGCAGAATTGACTTCTAGAACTGATGCCTGTGTGAACTGCTATTGTGCATTTAAGAAATTTGACAGCCTTTAGATACATCAAGAAACTTGAAAGCAAATACTATTATATTTTCTTTTAAAAATCATGTATTTAAAGGACACTTTACAAAGATCATGCTTTCTATAAAAATCTATAGTACTTGCTTTAAAAGTAAGCTTTGGGCTGGAGAGATGGCTCAACAGTTAAGAGTTCTGGCTGCTCTTGTAAAAGACCCATATTCAGTTACCAACACCCACATGGCAGCTTATAACTGTCTCTAACTCCAGTTTTTGGGGCTCTGACACCGGTTTTGGTCTCTATGGGTACCAGGCATGCACATAGTGCATATACATACATGCAGGCAGAACACTCATACATACAAAATAAAAATAATTATTAAAAAATTAAAAGCATAAATCAGTTTATATATTGTCACTGCTCATAGTATTAGTATCTTTTGTGCAGGGTTTGGGGTGTGGGAATGAAAGTTCTTGCTCTTAGAAATTTAGGCTCATTTTATCCCTGGGGAAGACACTACTAAGTATTTTGATAGCTTAGCAGGTTGGGAAAGCTTTGTCACAATTCATGATTTTAGTTAATAGGTAATTCATCAATTTTTAGTCTCTTTCTGTCCTTTCCTTTCCATTCCATTCCATGGGTTGTTTTTAGGAGAGAAGAATTCCTCAAAGGGTGGAGTTATTGATGGCTATCCGAAGCAGCAAGAAGAGAAATGTGGAGTTCCTAGGCCCTTTGCTGAGGAATCATAAAGAACTGGACTGGGTCTGAGATGGATCTAGTTGTTATACCTACTGTCATAGACATAGGAGATTCCCATGAGGCCACTCTGCAGGAAACAGTTCAAGCAGCTGCCTTTTTCTTTTTGTGTTGTTCTTATCTGTTCAGCCTCAGTCCCTACACTGCTCCTTGCTGAAGTTAAATGACTCAAGATGAATTCTTGAGGACAAGAATGGGAAGGTGGCATTTGCCACTGTTTATCAACAAATGAGACTTTTTCTCCAGCAAACTTGGAACCTACATGCTTAATTTTGTCAGGATTTGTAGTACCTCATGAGAAAGGCATGACTTTCATTACAGAATCCAGGAAGAGTCCCTTATTTCGGGCTCAGTGATGAGAATGGTTCAGAGGAGCTGTTGAGACACTCCCAGGCTTGCCACACAGGGTGTCCTCCAAGGTTGAGTTTCAGAGTGAAGATGAGTGGCTGGAGACATGACTCAGGTTCAGAATGCTTGCTACTCTTTCAGAGGACTGGAGTTTGGTTCCCAGCATACTCATCAGGTGGCCCACAACTGCTTGTAATTCCAGCTGCAGGGACTTCCCACACTCTCTTCTGGGTTCTGCCGGCACCTGTACACATGCACAAACATGCAGACACATATAAGTAAAATAAATCTTTAGAAATGAAGATCATGTGGGCCATTTGTGAGATAGTTGGCTTGGGGACAAATCTGCATTGTGTAGGACCTGATGCTGACATGGAATTATTTGGGTCTAGAATTTACTCGGGGAAGCACTCTCATGTATACAGTGTTGATGGAGAGAAATTGAGGAGTTGTCAGTCTCTACCAATCCTCTGGTGGCTTAACCTATACAGAGAGCCTCAGTCCTGCTGGAGCTGACCCATGGCCTCTTCAGTGCCTCTGAGCACCTTACAGACTGACTCTCCTCAGTAAGAGAAGAGTCACTTAGGCGTGATGACTGAATGCCAGAGAGCATACAGACTTTCTCAAGACCAAAGCATAACATACATACTCACTTCCAAGGGTGGAACAGGTGAGTCCTGCAGTCTGGGCTGTTAGTCATTGAGGCATTAGGTGTGTTAATTCCTCAGTAAGGTGCCCCAGGAAATAGGGTGCCTGGTGGGAAACAGACTAGGTCATCTTCACAGTGTGGAGACCTGGTCTTCTAACCAGACTTGTGCGATCTACATACACTGCAGGTGATGGTGTTCCTCCAGCCTTACTGTGTGGATGTTTCAGTACCAGAGTCTCTAAGAGAAGATACAGAAATGATGCTTAATGTCAGTTAAATATGTAGACCTAATTTTGTGGATTTGCTTGTTTAACCTCTGTTGAAGTGTTATATCTATACAGGCAGCCGGATTCCTCACAGAACATGCATGAATTCATAAGCCAGAAGCTGGAGCCTCCCTTCCACTCACTGCTGTCCCATCCACAACCGCCATCCGGTTCTAAGCAAAAATCTTGTTTCATCTGGCTTGGAATATGTGAATGAAATTAAAACTACATTCTTTAGCTTTCACTTGTCAGTGTTGATGAGATTCTTATTCTCAACAGTTGTGCATTGTTCTCATGGTTTGTACAGTATTCCCTTGTGTGAATAAACAACGTTATCCAATGGTGTTTTGGTTCATTTCTAACTTGGGAACTGTACGGTTACCACAGTTACCTAGCAAATGGGTTTTTGTGCACATAGCTATATATTTCCTACTAAGAATAAGATTGCAAAGCCGTAATACATGCACCAAATTCATATTTATTTACAGCTAACAAGAAGCTTTCCAGAGTTCAGTTACCTTACATTCTTTTTTTTTTTTTTTGGATTCTTGAGACAGGATTTCTCTGTACTTTTTGGTTCCTGTCCTGGAACTAGCTCTTTTTTTTTTGAATAAAGAAGTTGCCTATTCTTACTCCACTACTCAAAACATAAATGACAGGCTTATTTACAAACAAAACAGAAAATACACTAAATAATTTCCAGAAGGAAATCTCTTTCAATGAAATCTAACATTTGAGTTAATGTGCTATAAATCAACACTGATAACCATACATTAATATGCTTGCTATGATAAACTAAGCCTTTGAATCATACTATCAAATACAATTTCAAAACTCGCTGCAACAAAACGCCCAGTTATTGTTATCTTGAGAAACTGTTTTATCTCCTTTGGTTTACAATCTGCAAAGCTGAATATGATACTAAATAACCGGCCATCTATCCTAGAAGGCTACAGAAAACTGAACCACTCGCTGTTAGGATTTAAGAATACAGCTTTAATTTCTTGGTCACTTTTGATCATATAAATATATAAATCTTAACAAGGTAACACTGGTAACTCTAATAATAAAGGCCATAAAAATAACAGCTCTGCCATATTGCACAGGTAAATTCAGTTGGCTTTCCCAGCCCCCCACCAAACAACTTTTGGGTCATAACTGGAAGACACGGGTATCTATACCCACGACATTGAATAGTGACGGTATCAAGTCGTTTGCAGAAAATAAACTTTCAACAGTTCACATCCTGACAACATATACACCAGTTAACAGGATCTTTGCTGCACATCATCAGCGTTCCCGCTCTCTTCAAGTCGACACCCACCGGGCCCCAGCGCGCCATCTACGAGCCGCCAGTTCTGTTTCGGACCGAGGACCACTTTCCCGGCTGCGAGGACAGACCGCAGCTCTGAGCCTGCACCTCTACCGCGGAACTCCAATGAGACGCTTGTTCCGAGTGTTAAGAGATCCTGGAACTAGCTCTTGTAGACCAGGCTGGCCTCGAACTCACAGAGATCCGCCTGCCTCTGCCTCCCAAGTGCTGGGATTAAAGGCGTGCGCCACCACCTGGCTTCTACCTTACATTCTTTTTTCTTTTTTTTTTTTTTTTTTT
>NW_026067979.1:0-57235 GCF_014885135.2 Alexandromys fortis | reverse complement strand
TGAAAATTGCAGGTAAATGGATGGAGCTGGAAACACTTATTCTGAGTGAGGTAATTCAGTTCCAGAAAGGCAAACCCTGCCATATGCTTTTTCTTATGTAGATCTAGCTTTCCTTTCTTTAGACGTGTGTTTCAATTAGAAGTGTGGAAGTCAGGAATCTAGAAAGTCATGGGACTTCAAGGGAAAGAGAGTAGAACACAGGTGGTATAAAGAAGGAAAGGCGAATAATGAGGCAGAAAATGGTAAGTGGGGTGAGGGGTGGGAGGGAGGACAGGCATAACTAACTGTAAAGTCCTTTGAAAAAAACCATGGAAACCAACTATTTCATAAACTTCTTAAAATATGTACACATGCGTGTATAAAAGTTTAGGTGGAGTTACCACATACAAGAGGACAATCTTTCTCCCATATGCCATAGACTGGTGCACAGAAAGTCCAGTGACAGGTTTGTGCTACATTTTTTTCTACTTGTGGGTCAGTGGGGTCTCACAGACAACCCCCCCCAACCTATAAAAGCTATTGCCATGGCTTTGGTTGTCTGTAGAATCTGATGGTAAGACCGTCATATTTCTGCCACATGGAAGACATCACGTAGACAAGCAATAGAACATGGAGGAATCAAGCCAGTAGCCACCTGGAAGCTTCATCTCTATGGGCTAGCTTTCATAGGGTGGCGAGGAGTGCATCACTACTGGTGGAGGAGAGGAATCAGGATTCTTATCCATGGGGAGGCCTGCAAGCTAGGATAATAACCAGCTTGGCAAACTATGTCCTTTGGGACAGCAGTGGCGTTGATATTATAGGAGGAAGCAATCGCTGTCTGGTTGAATATAAAGCCTAATCCACAAGACAGAACTTATGCCTGGTAATAATGTAATAATGTTCTGTGTCAAGAACCCCTCGCTGGGGCTGGAGAGATGGCTCAGAGGTTAAGAGCACTGACTGCTCTTCCAGAGGTCCTGAGTTCAGTTCCCAGCAACCACATGGTGGCTCACAGCCATCTATAACAATATCTGGTGCCCTCTTCTGGCAAGCATACATGGAAGGAATATTGTATACATAATAAATAAATCCTTAAAAAAAAGAACCCCTTGCTGAGTACATTATAAGCCCTGCTATGAACCGCTTTTAATATTCTACTAAATAGATATAGTATCAAACTGCCCTCTAAATACTTATATTTATCACGATAAACACAGGGATGGTTCATTATATGTAAATAAATGCATAATATACTATATAAATGGACTCAAAGACAAATCACTTGATTATCTTAGAATAGATGCAGATAAGACTTTTGAAAAAGAAAACCCAACATCTTTGTAGTAAAATTCTGAAGATACTAAGAATACAAAGAAACTACCTCAATATAATAAACGGTATATATGACAAACTTATAGTTAGAATCATATTAAATAGGAAAAACTTTAAAGAATTTCCACTAAAACCAAGACCAAGAGTAACTGCTTTCTCCACCCTTATTTCATACAGTACTTGAGACTTCAGCTAAACCAGCAAGATAAGGACATAAAAAGGGTGCAGACAGAAAAGGGAGAAATAAAATGATCCTGTTTGCAAACTTTCGTATGTAAGAGATCCTAACAAATCTGGATCCAGAAAGAACACAGCAAAGTGGCAGAATGCAGAATTAACATCAAACCAGCAGCCTTCCTGCACACCAGTAACAAACATATCAAAAGGAAACCTGGGACACAGTCCCTTTCAAAACAGAAAACAACAAACCCACAAATCCCTTGAAATACACCTGTACGAGGAAGCCCTGTGTAACACCGAAGAAAAGAATTGAAGATTCTGGAAGATGGAAGGACCTCATATGCTCATGGATCAGCACATTGTGAAATGACTATAATATCAAGATGAATGTACAGATTTTTCAGGACAGCCACGGCTGTTACATGAAGAAACCCTACAGAGAAACAGAGAGAGAGAGAGAGAGAGAGAGAGAGAGAGAGAGAGAGAGAGAGAGAGAGAGAGAGAGAGAGAGGTGAGTAGCAGGCATACCAGTGAGCCACTTTGTCCCAGAAAAACAAAGAACAGAGCAGATCAGGTCCTTGGAGCTGGGCAGAATTTTAATCAGTGACTTAGAGGAAGAGAGCCGGAGAGGCAAAGAGAATCATTAGCTGGGAAAAAGAAAAAAATCCATCTGTGTGCCCCTAGGGGAAAAGATTTGTCACCCACTAGGTGGCACTGTAAACACGACTCCTAAGCTGCCGTGCTGGTGGCAGCAAGTTGCTGGAGACCTGAACCCAATAGGCCAGAAAGGCGGCCAGCTGGGCGGGCGGAGGTGGTTTAAAGGCAGACTGGTGAGGAGCTAGGTTAGGTTGGGAGGAGACTGCGTCCTGGGAATGGCCTGGCTTTCTTGCCGAGGTCGGTCCAGGTGGACACCAAGAGTTCACGCAGAGTGAAGCATCCAGTGAGGGCACCTGGCCGGGATGCAAGGCCAGAGCCCGGGAAACAGACACAACTCTCTTTCCCAGAATCCGCCTGGAAAAAGCGAGGAATCGTGCTCGCCTTTCCATGGAGGAGAGCAGAATGGGTAAGCCAGTTTGTGCAGCGAGATCGTGAGGCAGCTGGATGTGAAGTTTAAAGCTGCAGGAGGATGAGTCTATACCTTTGAGGTGTGAACGTATTGTAAATGATTACAACCCAATAGGTTTACCTTATTGTTAATACAACGGCTCTCTGAGGCTGCCTTGTTCTAACATTTCCCAGTTATTTCTTCATACTGTGCTTATGTGGGACATTAAAATTAGCAGTCAGACCCAAGGAAATTTAGACTCTTCAGAGTTTAAAGAAAATATTTATTGAGGGAAAAGTACTGTTGTTTTTCTCTCTTTAACATACTGTGAAGGAAGCTTATGTATTGGAGGTAGCAACTCCGTGCTTATTCTCAAGCTCAGCCACCACAGCTGCAGTCTGTTGCAACCCCGGAAGAGTATGCGTTGGGATTTTGAGGAGAGGTCTGGTTAGTGATAAGAACACAGGTACATCTGTCCTTCTCAAGGGGACATTTGTATGTTCTTCAGAAATCTGGGCTCACTCGAGCAAACTATGATGCAGTAGCCCCAGTAATGTGAAAATCTGGAGACTGGCTAGGACCTTTATGGAGTTTTGATAGACTTCATGGATATGCTCTGAGAGGGAACTTGGGGGGGCAAGAAATCAGACATGGAAAGAGAAGCTGTCCTTGGCATAGAAATGGAAGCTATTCCTGTAACCCGAGACTGACAGAATACGAGTAAATGGAAGAGGCATGGGAAAACATTGAGCTGTGTGTGACACGGACAGAATTCCAGGTACCAGGAGCACAAGTCAGAACGAGGCAAAACGGGGTCTGGTTTTCAATATGTTGTGTCTGACCACCCATTTCGGCATGCCTTGACTTGCTCTTGGCGTGCGAGCATGACCTGTGTTGGTGTGGACTCTTATGTTCTCGAGACCATAATAACACAACAACAAACAAATCTGTCTTACAGTCCATTTGATGCCAAGACCTGGAGGCTTTTCCTTCCAGCCATGAACTCCTCATTTCAACTGCATTTCTTGAATCTCACCCCGAATGCCACAGAGGACAACATTTTAGGACCAAATGTCAAGAACGTGTCTTCGGCCTGTGAGGACATGGGCATCGCTGTGGAGGTGTTCCTGACTCTGGGGCTCGTCAGTCTCTTGGAGAACATCCTGGTCATTGGGGCCATAGTGAAAAACAAAAACCTGCACTCGCCTATGTACTATTTTGTGGGCAGTTTAGCAGTCGCCGACATGCTGGTGAGCATATCCAACGCCTGGGAGACCATCACCATATACTTGATAAACAATAAGCTCCTGGTGATAACGGACACCTTCATACGTCACCTTGACAACGTGTTTGACTCCGCGATCTGCATTTCTGTGGTGGCCTCCATGTGCAGTTTGCTGGCCATTGCCGTGGACAGGCATGTCACCATCTTCTACGCCATGCGCTACCACCATATCATGACGGCCAGGCGCTCGGGGGTGATTATCGCCTGCATATGGACTTTTTGCATAAGCTGCGGCATCGTTTTCATCATTTACTACGAATCCAAGTATGTCATCATTTGCCTCATCTCCATGTTCTTCACCATACTGTTCTTCATGGTGTCTCTCTATGTCCACATGTTCCTCCTGGCACGCAACCACGTCAAGCGCATAGCAGCGTCCCCCAGATATAGCTCTGTGAGGCAAAGGACCAGCATGAAGGGTGCCATTACCCTCACCATGCTACTGGGGGTTTTTATTGTGTGCTGGTCTCCCTTCTTCCTCCACCTTATCTTGATGCTCTCGTGCCCCCAGAACGTCTATTGCTCTTGCTTTATGTCGTACTTCAGTATGTACCTGATACTCATCATGTGTAACTCGGTGATTGACCCTCTGATCTACGCCTTCCGCATCCAGGAGATGCGGAGGACCTTTAAAGAGATCATTTGTTGTCATGGCTTTAGACTAATTGGTAGGCTCTGTGGCAGGTGTTAGACATATTCTCTCTCGGTGGCTCTCATCTCTCAGTCCTTAAGGTTCAGCCAGGGGATGAGCAAGGTTCCCTAGGAATCTCAAATGTATTCTCCTTTAGCTCTTCTGCCGCTCAAACCTGTGTTCTTAAACCTGTGTTCATTGTGTATCAAAAGTATACATATGTTGATTGTCTCCATCATGGGAATACATGTCTGAGACATGTATCTTTTTACATCTTACTCTTTCTCTACTTCCCATTCCCTTTCTAGGAGGCTTTGCTACACTCTCCCTGACCTCATAAGTCACCTTATGAGATGCAGAATATCCCGGGCGTGCTGTTATTGAAAGAAACACTGTGGAGGTCTATGACGCCATGAGTGCCATTTTTGTTTTGTCTTTCTTGTGAAAAGGTGGACACAGCTTTTGCATTCTTTTCAAGACTAGAGAGACATCCAGAATCCTTTCCATTCGAGCTTCCACTTTATTTGCTCTGGGTGTCCCTACAGCTGTCCTATCCTAGACTTCTAGTTTATGGCTTGGATTTAGAATTGTCTGAGGATCAACCTTAACTCCCTATAGGTCTGTCCATCACAGTTTTGGACTTACTCAGGCTTAAAGTTCTGAACTACAACTCTTGCTTCATGTTCTGTGAAAAATCTCCATGCCTCTTTCTCCCTGTCTTATTTGGACTCAATTCAGCATTTCCAAGAAATGTTTTGGGGTCGCATTGGGGACAGTAGGTACACACCCACCCTCACTCCATGAACGAAGTACATGTCCGTAGTCAAACTAGATTGGTTTTTCTCACACACAGTCTTTCAGCATCTCTTGGTGTCTGGCGCTTTGCCATTATATGCTGTGCAGTAACTTACCGTGACTTGAGCAATCGTCAAAGGCTCATTCTACAGCAAAGAAATATGTTCTCCTGTCTGGCACTGAGGAAAGGAACGTAAGCTCAGGCACTAACTGCCATTTCTTGGCTATGTGTTCTTAATTTTACTCCAGGCTCCACATCTATCCTGACATACCAGGATGCCAAAAGAACCACCTGGAAAAAAAAATGGGAGAACGTCTTGTAAAATTTGGAAAACCACATAGGATTCTCTTTTTACATAAAAGAACTGATCCACATGGACCTACCACAAATAAACATGAAGGGAGGATTCAGGTATTGGTGGTCAGAGCAGTATTTTTTACACCAAGACATGTTTTGCTCAATGGAGCTGCATGGCCCTCTGGGTCCAAGTGTTCTCATCGGAAGGGAAGGAAATGAGACCCTAGAGCTCAAAGGCTCCATTTTTGCAGTAGTATTAGTATTTTTCTCTTTCATTGGACACTTGACATCTTCCAAATGAAAGAAAAAAGTATAAACAAAGCAATGGAGATAGAGGCCATCCCTCAAGGGGCTACTGGTATAAGAGGGACCCTTTCTACAGAAGATTTTAAAGGCAGAAGAGCTTTCAAGTAGAGTCCCATAAATAGCTTGTGGGCATGGCCACCTTCCCCTCTAGGAGCTCAGCATAGGAAAAATGTGCTGGTATTAACAGCAAAGGTTCACAAAACCTTTAGCAGGTTGGTTGCCACGGATTTGAAAAGAGCATGTAGCCTTTCAAAATGTGTCCTGTTCATTTGTATTTGCTGAGAACCCACAGGCACATCTCCGAATAAGAAGTTAATGTTCTCATTGTAACCGTTATAGAAAACGGAGGCACTGTTGCCATGGCTGGCACAGGGATGTGCACTGGATGCAGGCTTCCTCTCATCTGTACAGAGCAGGCACTTTCCCTGTTTGTGATTTCCATGCTGAGTCTTCTGCCCAATACCCTTGAACACGAAGCAAAGTGACTAGAGTTGCAGGCCTAGGGGTAGAAGAAGATGCTGATCTTTGAGGTGACACTGCTCATCTGGACACGCAACCCTCATTAGGTTAATTCTCTGCTCTGGGTGCTAAATGACTTACTACAAATCCCCACTTTTATATTAAGCAATCTAAGAACACGTTCAACTACATTTTAAACTCTGGGTAAACAAAATAGCCCATGTGTTCAAATGTGGCTATATTTGGGAAAATATATGCAAATAGTAACGTGTTAAATAATAAGCCAACCTCTGGCACTCAAAATGAAGTCCCCTTAATAGAAAAAGGAGACACATACATGTCAAACATGTAGCACTGTATACTAACTTTGTGTTTCTGTGGGAAATATATTTGCTGTAATATATGTGGTTCAAAGAAATTATTAGTAAAGGATAAATCAACTAAAATATATTTCTATATAACTGATAGAATAGATGGACTAGATTATACATTTGAATTGGTTGTTCAGATATGTGACATTTGGAGGCATTTATATCTTTGTGGACATTTTTCTGATAGGTTTTACAAAATGAGAATGTACCTATCTTGGTGAATTTTACTTGCAAATATTTATTGCCTATAGTATTGACATTCAAAAGTATATTAATCCTACAAATAAAATAAAATTTATACTTTATTATATATCATTGAAAATGTCTTAGCATATAATTATTCCGGGACTATCACTTACTATGAGCTCAGTAAGGAGCTGGAAGTACTGGTATTAGAAGTTCTGCCACCCAAGAGCCAATGACATAACTATTTCAAGGTATGCCAACACATGCACACCATTCAAGATACTTTGTATAGCTAAATGCAAGGTGCCAAGACATGGGCTAGTATATGTGATATGATATGACACCTCCACACCTCTAATGGTGCCTCTCCCTGGTGGATGTAGAGGCGAGTAGTTGAGCTTTGAGGCGGGTGAGTAACTGAGAATTATCCCAGGTTACTTCTAAATCCACAAAGGGATAAAGACAAGGCAATCCTCCTGCTGTAGCCTCCTAAACATTGAGATAATAGGAGTGTGTTGGTACTCCCAGGTGGGTTTTTGCATTTTTTAACAAGCTCCCAAGTACTGTTGTAGGTCCAGGCTCCCACCTTAAGAAACTGGTTCCCAAGGCTCAGCAAAGTCACATGACAGCAGTTTATTGCTTGTTTTTCTCTCCTGCTCTATGATCATAACAAATTAGCAGAGACTCTTCCAGCTATTCAGAGACTGGATTGCTTCAGGTCTAATGTCTGACTTACACCCGCGAGCTTCTTTTATTACTCAATTTCCCTCATAATGTCTAAATGGGCCAGGGAAATCCTATATGCTGGAACATGCGCGGTTCTTAAACAGTGTCTTTGGTATGCTCATCATGGTCCCATGTGTGTGACTAGCATTGCTGTTGTATTTTTAAGGAGTGTATAGACCATGGTAGTGTGTGTGAGAAGAACACATTATATAATTAATGAATTTGCACAGTATGACCTTATATACCTAGAAGTAGGGGTCTGATACATTCCTGCACTGGTGCACATACCACAGTTTCAGGGTGTGGAGATAAGTTTGGAAAAGCTCCTAGGTAGTCAAGTATGCTTGGTCCTTTCCTTCTTTCTCATTAGGAATTACTTTCATGTGTGGAAAAGAAAACCTACTAGATCTAGTAAAGTCAAGGCAGAGGAATATCTCAGTCTGTAAATCCTTGAAGAATGGATTGAATTTAAACAGAGAAGCCGGGAACATAGGGCAGAAAGGCCATCTGATTCCAGCCAAGGGAAGAGGGAAAGATTACTAAATTGTGCAAGAAATCAGAGTCTAGATGTATGGTCTTTCAAAAAGAAGAGAGTGATATATTCTATGTCAAGTAGGAGAAGGCTAGAGTCATTTGAGAGGAGGGAGCCTCAGGTGAGAAAATGCGTCCACGAGATCAGGCCATCAGCAAGCCTTGTGGAGCGGTCAGTAAGTAGCATCCCTCCTTGGCCTCTGCATCAGCTTCTGCTGCCAGGTTCCTGCTCTGCTTGAGTTCCTGTCCTGACTTCCTTCAGTGATGAAGAGTGCTGTGAAAGTCTAGGGCAAATAAACCCTTTCCCCAAGTTGTTTTATTACAGAAGTAGTAAAGTTTAGTAAGACAGTATTGTACCTTCCTGGGACAGAAACTAGGGAACACTTAGAAGCTTTTTTTTTTCTTTTCTTTCTCTCTGTTTAAATGAATGATATGATATGATATGAAAAATCCTTGTAAGTTAATTTGAAAGTCACTCGTATTTCCACAGAGAGTTACAGGAGAAGGCTAAAACACCCAAGGATGGTGGAAGCCAAGGCCAGGGGCTATGTTATGTGGCAGGGCTGGAGAGAACAGGAAGTCAGTTATGTTAAAGGTGTGATTCCCTCAGTAAGATACTCACTTAACTAGCAAGTTTCAAAAAAGGAACTCAAGCCCAAAATGGCCAGGCCTGTGAGTATCTTCCTAGATCATGTCCCCTTTTCTCTCAGTATGCAGAGCCATCTTTTTTGTTATCTTTCGCATCAGAATTTGCTGTGTGTCTTTCCCATTCTCCCTGTCCATCCTTCTTTCCTCCTTCTCTCCCCTGCCTTTGTGCCTGCCTCCCTTGCTCTCTTCCTTCCTTCCTTCTCCTCCTCTGTTTCCCTGTTGCGCTCTCTCTCTCTCTCTCTCTCTCTCTCTCTCTCTCTCTCTCTCTCTCTTCCTCTCTCATTTCTAAAGAAAATAAAACTTTGTTAAGTCTTTCAATTTTAGGTGTAAAGAAAAGACATCTCCAGACATTTTTTTTCCTATTTGCCTTCTGAAATTATGATAGAACTCTCTGTGCACAGAGTCAGGGAAAGGTCAGCTTAGTCTGTGAGTGTTCCCCTGTCCAACTTGACACTTGAGCATGTCTTGATCCTGTCTGCTAGCATCATGTAACTAGAAATACATGAGCATTGAAAAGTTGATCCAGGAATTTTGCAACAAGATCTTGATTTTTTTTAAAAAGGTAATTCCTTATTTTATCCTTCTTTACCACTAACTTCCTTGGTTACTTTTAATTTACCTTAGCCATATCATTGAGCACGCTCTTCACCAACTCCACAGTCTTCTCTAAGTGCCTTGCCTCATTTGCTACTACCGCCTCTTCTGAAAACATCTTTTCCTGGCTTCTGTAATATTCGCGATCCTGATTTAAGACCCCTCTTCTCTGTGCAAACATTCCAACCTTGTCTATCTCTTTTTTCTGTCTCACATTTAGAGTCTCTATCTTTAGCAAATTTTCTTTTCTTGTTTTCCAAGAAAGGGTTTCGCTGTAGTTTTGGAGTCTGTCCTGGAACTAGCTCTTGTATACCAGGCTGGCTTCGAACTGACGGAGATCCACCTGCCTCTGCCTCCCAAGCGCCACCCAGTGCAACTTTTCTTTTTTATGTCTAATTCTTCTCTCAGTGATTTCATCAACTTCTACGATTTTAGCTCAACAAATAAAATGTTTGATTAGCACATATTAATTCTACACGCTAATATAGAGTTTAGTATAGTATCTACATTTACAAACAGTATGCACTTGTCCAGGTTAGCTCAGTTTGGCCCACTGTCTATGCTCCTTGGCCTCTAGTAATCACTGTAGTACATTCAGGTTGACTTAGTTTTTAAGATTTTGCATATGAGAGAGCTTGAGGCACTTGTTTTTCTGTGTGTGGTTTATCTCACTTAAGTTAGTGTTCTCAAGGTCCATCCATTTTGGTCTAAAGGACAGGACTTCATTCTTCTTTCTTCTTCATGACTGAATAGTACCTCACTGCATATGTATCTGACACAGACAGACAGACAGACAGACAGACAGACAGACAGACAGACAGACACACACACACACACACACACACTTACTTTAGTGCCCTGTTGCTGTGATAAAAATACCCTGACAAAAGCAACTTAGGGGAGAATGGGTTTAATGGGCTCACAGTCCTAGCAACCGTGCAGCCCTGAGTGGAAACCAGGAGGCAGGAACTTGAAGCATGTCACATGCATAGTCAAGAACAGCGAGGGAATGGATGCATATGTGCTGATATTCAATTCCATTTCTCCTTTTCGTTCAGGACGGGCCCAGTCTGTGAAATGGTGCTGCCCACATTCATGGCACATCTCCCCACCACAATTATCCAGTTAAAAAAACCTGTCTTAGTTAGGGTTTCATTGTTGTGAAGAGACACCATGGTCACAGCAACTCTCTCTCTCTTTCCCTTTTTCTAATTTAATTTTTTCCAAGACAGGCTTTCTCTGAGTATTCCTGGTTGTCCTGAAACTCACTCTATAGACCAGGCTGGTCTCAAACTCACAAAGATCTGACTGCCTCTGCTTCATGAGTGCTGGGATTCAAGATATGCACCACCACCGCCCCCTGGCGTGTGGCAATTGTTATAAAGAAAAAGATTTAATTGGGGCTGGCTTACAATTCAGAGGTTTAGTCCATTATGGTCATGGCAGAAAACATGGCAGCATGCAGGCAGACAAGGTGCTGGAGAAGGGAATGAAACTTCTACATCTTGATCTGCAGGCAACAGGAAGTGAACTGGAGAGCTTCTGAAGCTCAAAGCCCCTCTCTAGTCACACTCCATCAAGGTCATACCTACTCCAATAAATACCACACCTCTGAATAGTGACACTCCCTTTGGGGATAGTTCTCTTTCAAACTACCATATTCCACTCCCCCATAGGCTTGTAACCATAGCATGATTGAGAAATGCATTTGGTCTAACTTTCAAAGCCCCATAATCTGTAATAGTCTCAAACTTATTTAAAAGTCGAAAGTTCAAAGTCTCTTCTGAGACTCATGCAATCTCCTAACTGTAACCCTTGTAAAAAAGGAGATCACCTACTTCCAACATATAATGGAACAGGATATACATTTCCTCCCATTCTAAAATGGAGGGAAAGCAGAATAGTAAGGAAATACCGGACCAAAGCAAGACGGAATACCAGCTGGGCAAACTCCAAACTCTGCCTCTCCATGTCTGATGTCAAAGTGCTCTTCAGATCTCCAATAAGCCAACAAGCAGCATCCCTCTACAGCCTCTGCATCAGCTCCTGCCTCCAGGTTCAGGTTCCAGCTCTGTTTGAGTTCCTGTCATGTTTTCCTACAATGATGAACCATGATCTGGAAATGTAAGCCTAATAAACTCTTTTCTCCCCAACTTGTTTTTGGGCCATGGTGTTTCATTGCAGCAGTACAAACCCTAGTTAAGACATTTGGTACCTGTGTAGTGGGTGTTGCTGTGACAGGTCTGGCCACGTTTTTGGGAGGATTGTGGAAGGACTTTGAAATTTGGGCTAGAAAAGCCTTTGAGCGAAGCGCTCTGTGGGATGTTTTGTGGGAGGTTGGAAGATAAGAACGTTGAGAGCAGTGCAGAGGATGGAGGCCTGGCTTGTGAAGTCTCAGAGGGAAGTTTAAAGACTCTATGGGGACCATTTATAATTTTCATTTAAGGGTCTGTGGTTCTGGTTAGTCGGGGCTGAAGAATCAGCTGTGATGGCGTGATACCAGCACTACTAATGGAAACCTTTGCGTTACTGGCACAATTGGGGCTGGTTACCTGGAGCTAAGAAATAAGTGGTGATTAAGCAGAAACCAGCATCCTTGAGGTGAAATCTTCTGGGGAGTATTAGCTGAGAGCCCAGAAAAAGCTGTGCTGCAGATGTGGCCAATGTTGTACCTTGTCCTGACCGTATGCTTGGGAATATGTAAGAGTCGCCCAGATGGTATTGGTTTTGAAGGCATGAAGGGATCATGGAGAGCAGCTGATGCTTGATACTGTGAGAGGCCAGGAGAGGCCACTGGTGAAGGTGCAGCCTCAGTGGCAGATGAAGGTTCAGGACTGAAGGGGTCTTCCAAAGAAGATGAAGGTTGGCCCCATGAAGAGGGCCTATGAGAGGCTATTGGTGACAGTGCATCCCAGTTGCCGCAGAAGACCCCAGCATTTCGGAGAAGCCAGTACCATGGGATGACCACCAAGAACAGCAGCAGCAGTGGAGTGGAGCCAGTTGGAGCCTAGAAGACAAACTATGTGTGCTGCAGAAGGCAGAGCTGGAGAAGTGACCCAGTCCTCTGGAGGAGTCCAGAAGAGGGGTGAGTGGATCCTGCCATTGGACAGTTGGAAATTGGTTTTGCTTTGATTTGATTGTGACTGTGCCCTGATTTGTTTCCTCCTGAAATAAGAAAGTATTTTATTGGATCCCACAGTTGAGAGACTTTGAATTTTAAAAGAGATTGGCTATTTTAAAGGGCCTAAAATTTGAATGTGTTTGAATTTTTAAAGACTGTGGGACTTTTAAAGTTATGTTTTTGATTTGAGATCTTGGGTATGAATAAGAAAGGAAGGACTGTGACTTAATGGTGATACGTTTGTGTGTCATGTTGACAAGGGGTTGGTTTTTCTGGCTGGTTTTATGTGTCACCAGCAAGAGTCATTAGAGGAAGGAGCCTCAGCTGAGGAAATGCCTCCATGAGATCCAGCTGTAAGGCATGTTCTCATAGTGATCAATGGGGGAGGACCTAACCCATGGTGGGGGGGAGGGCCCAGCCCATGGTGGGTGGTGCCATCCCTGGGCTGCTGGCCCTGAATTGTATAAGCAAGTAGGCTCAGCAAGCCAGGGGGAGCAGGTCCCTCCATGGCCTCTGCATCATCTCCTGCCTCCAGGTTTCAGTCCTGTATGAGTTCCTGTTCTGACTTCCTACAATTGTAGCCTATGATTTGGAAGTATAAGCCAAACAAACCCTTTCCTCCCCAAATTACTTTTTGGTCATGGTGTTTCACCATGGCAGTAGAAACCCTAACTAAGACACTATGTAAGCCAGGCTAGCCTGGAACTCACAATCTTCCAGCTTCAACCTGTCAAGCGCTAGGATTACAGGCATATACTACCACTTTTGTATTGAATTTTAAACTCAGAAATCTGTTGCATTTATGTGACTTTTCATTTGTCCATTCATTGTTTTCTTTTCACAGCAAACTATTTTTGAACACATGGATTCATACCCTCTCCAACTCCCCCCTAGTTAAAACAAATTCAGACTTCATATTCTAAACATTCCTTTTCTTTTTTCAAAATCAATGATTTCATTTATAATGCTCTTTCCTTTTTGTATGGCTCACCTCCATCAAAAGATAGGGGAATCTCGATTTTCCATTAGTACTTGTAAATGAAAGACCAATGTGCTTGATGGAGTATTGCATGAGTTTCCCTGTAGCATTCTAGACTGAAACATGCTGGGTGGGTAACTCTGTGAGTGGGTGGGTATGTATATCAACCATCAGACTGTACTCAAAGGGTACAGGCTACTAGACTTGCATACTGTCCTCTTCTGGCCCTGTATGAGAGCATTGTTCTGGTACTTCTTATTCTGGGAGATTAGCTGTCCCTTTTGTTGGCACCTGGACACGTGATTCTGCACTACTGTGTGTATTTGATAAGGCACAGTGGAGAGGCCATGCCGGGTTTTGTAGATCATCTGTTTTCTTCATTCTACCTTGACTTCCAATACATCACCAACTGTCCTCTTTCCAGATGGTTTGTGAGCCTTGGACTGTGGCAGCCTTGAACTAGCCTCTTTGCCACCCAACCCTGTGAACTTCCAACTTCAAAAATTCATTCGAAGTTCTAGTCTCCAGGGTCTCCAGTGTCTGCACTCTTACAACTCACCCATTTTATGCTTCTAATTCATTTTTGCAGAGGTTCAGGTAGGTGCTTGGATTTGTACACCCAACCCCTTGTATGAGAATTTTTTTGAGTATGTATGGTTTTTAGAGATGGTTTGAATTCAGCAGGTTTGCTTCTCAAGCAAAGATAAGGCAGGAGACTGCCCAGGTACAGACTCCCTTTTCACTTTGGTTCTATTCACAAACTGGCAGCCACATCTATGACAGGATTCTGTGCAGATGCCAAGTAGGTGGAGGAGTCTTATCTGTGCTCAGTCTTTTTCTCTTGTTCTAGATCCTAAGTAGAGAGCAGCTATTTCAAGAAAAGAACATAATCAGGGCCCGAGGAGAGGAGCCCACAGTTCAACGTTTCAGGAGTGAGCAGATCCCCCCCCACTCTTCCACTCAAACCTCCCACCAATTGGTAAACTCAAGTAGCCCCAGGTGGAAATTCTCAAGCTCTCATAAAGTGCTCAGAATAGTCTGAGTGTACTTTTGCAATGCCCAGTGTGCTTCAAAGGGATTAACTCAATACTCTAACCACCTCAAAAAGTAGGTAAATATTACTAAGCGTTAGCTAGAGCTCAAACCACTTGTCTAAGGTTGTACTCCTAACACACACTTGTCTCTGAATCCAACCTTAAGAGCTTTGAGAAGTCATTATATCCTTCTGTTTGTTTGAAGTCAATGGTTGTCTTTGCTGACTTTGGCGTCCTGCAGCTCTCTGCATGCGCCAATTGGATTCTGTTGTTTTTACTTTGGCACGGTGGCCTCACCTTTATCTACTGCTATCTCGGCCAGCAATTGCAATTCTGCAGCTGGCCTACGTATCTAGCAATGGCCTGCCCGCTCAGACCATAGCCTGGTGAGAATTCTGTTCCTGTAGGTACCAGTTCTGTCACTGCTTCTAAAGCGCTATCATTCTAATTACGAATAAGACATGATATTTAAAAGCTGGGATAAACCTGTGAGCTCAGAGAGACTGAGTAACAACTTGCTAAGCCTCTCTCTTTGCTGACATCTATGGAAGCCTGTTTCCACTTTGCCAAGCTACAAAAATGTGTGCCATTCTGAACCCTATCCTACTAGTTCCCATGTCTCTCCATCTCCCTGGATGCTCTCTGGTGCTCTATACTTACTTTCTATCAATTAGTTAATAAAGCAGCCTTCTGACCCAAGGTTCATTTTATCTAATTAATGCAAATGCAAACCCAGGGTTCACAGTGTGATCAAATATCCCCCAATGCTTTTCCCTTTTGTCTAAATAAAAAGGAAAGGTTTTAACTTTAACACAATGAAACTAAATACAATAAGAACAATTATTATCAATTAAAGATTACATTTGCAATGTCCAGTCCATTTGTATTTGGCAAATTCAGAGAAACTACTCTAATATCTGTCCTATCTTAGTGAGTCCAAAGTTTTTGCACCTAGTTCACTTGCTATTCTAACTTGTGTTACCAACTCAAAACTATCTCAGGCCTCAAAACATTTTCCCAGATAAACAATTTAAGCTTTATGTCTCTCAAGCCATTTACTGCTTTTGGGAGTTTCTTTTCTGAATTTGGTAACAAAGAAAACTGTAACTATAAGTATTTCATCTTCAACTCTATCAGAGACTCAAGAAGGAAATATTATTACTTGAGTAAACAGGAAGTCTGAACAAGCATCTTCCAAAACTGTAGAAATGACTGAAGCAGCTGGTTGCCTGAACAGTCACCCAAGGTTTCTTTGGAATGCATCCTTGGTCTTCAAGCCTAAAATATTTGGACAAATTTTTCTGTGAAGCAGGAATTTTGAAGGCCTGTTCCACCTTGTCTTAGCAAAGTTCAGCAGTCTTTTTCTTTGTGTCCTGATTGTTCCGTTTGTACAGTACACTGTCAACAATTGAGGCAAGGGCAGTTTCTTGCCCAAATAGCCATCTTTGCCACAATAAAGCAAACTCCATATAGACGTTCTTTGACACCCATCTTCCTTTTATGAAGTAGATTGGTGCTGACCGGAGCAGACGCATCTCACTGTCATGAAAAGTTGCAGGTTATTAAACATTTTAAATGTCATATTCTGTATGTTTCTGAAGTGTTTGAAGAGCACCTACCTGAAATGTACCTATTTAATCTTGAAAACATACCTAATATGACTACAAGTTTGATTGTTATAGATGACTAACAACCTCCAGCATCCACATGGTAGCTAACAACTGTCTGTAACTTCAGACCCGAGGGATCTGATGATATCCTTTTCTGACCTCTGTGGGCATATTGAATGTGATGCACAGATACACATGTAGGCAAAATACTCATGCACAGTAATTAAGAAATACTTCATTTTAGTTAAATCTCTACCAAATGTTAAGAAAGTTAGACAAATGTCTATATACATTTACTAACCAGACTGATATCTTTAATGTCCTTTTTCCCTTGGTCAAAGTTTCAGCTTAGTAATATAGTAAAAGAGTCTTCATACTCAAAGGAAGACACCTGGAAACTTATTAATTAACTTGGAACATATGATCCCAGGCTCTCTCTGATTGTTATCAGTTTAAGATGTTAGGACCTGGTGAACCTTCCATTGAGAGCATGAAGACAATCTGAGGATTGTCGTCCTCAGATATCTGTGAGGGGTAGGATGGAAAAAGTTGGAAAAGTAGCAGAACTTTAAAAATTTATCCCTAAGCTAACCAGTCATAAAATATTAGAAACAAAGGGACTAACCAATGTCAATATGAAAACACAACTCTCACTTTAAAAGGCATAAAAGATAATTCTGGAGTCAAATATGACAAATGATGGCTTAGAAAAATGGATTCAGGTTACACCAAATACCACATGTCAGCACAGTAAGTTTTGTGAAGTTTTCGTAATAACAGAACAAAATTAAGGAATACATAAAAGCACTTAAGTTACTTTGGTCTGAACATCATGTAAAAAGTTACAGAAAAGTAGGGAAATATCTGCTAAAGGTGTTGGATGCTATCTGATGACACTTTTAGCCTTTGAGTAGGTAGAAGCTAGTTATCTGTCAGTTCATGCCAAAAAGATTTGCTTAACAGTCATAAGGTTTTTATGTCAGAAACAGGCGTAGGCAATCCATGTCTCTTACGAGGGCTAAATATAGCTTAAGAGAATTGGCTCTAGGCCTACAATATTCTAACTCTCTACAATCATAGAATTTTAATCTATCTATCTATCTATCTATCTATCTATCTATCTATCTATCTATCTATCTATCCTGTAAAATTTATGTGTGTGTAGACATATGTATGTGCATATCATTGTATGTGCATGGCTGGAGGTTGGAGACAACTTGTGGAGGTTGTCAGTTCTCTCTTCCTATCATGTAGGCTCTGGGGATTGAACTCGGGTCATCAGCCTTGGCAGCAAGCTCCTTTACCCACCAAGCCATCTCATACATCTCAGTCCTTATACATACTTCCCCATATAGATATTTTATACCAACACCAAGAACTCTAAATCAAAGAACTCAAGATATATACCCAAAGGACTGTATATCCTACTACAGAGATACCTGTCCATTTATGCTCATTGCTGCTCTATTGACAATATCTGGAAAGTTGCTCTGATGGATTCTCTGTTAAACTGTGTCTCGTCATACTTTTAAATAAAGAATATTAAGATTAATGGGGAATCTACAGTATTACTGTATCTGTTTAAACTCAGTCATCATATATCAACAAAGATATTTCTGTCTTGGTGTTGTGGGAGCTCCTTCCGCTCCTTCAGCCAATAGCTGCTGAGATACCAGTCCATTGTGGCGTGATCTCTCTCTCTTTAATAAAGCAGCGACTGCCCTCCTCTCTCTCTCCCTCTTGCTTCCGGCTACTAGGCTCCCTTCCTGATTGCACATAGGGCTGTTGTCTGGGACGGTGATCTGTAAGTTTTTCCCCTTTAAATAAATAACCATTCTATTAATCATAATTCCAAACTGGTGTGGGATTGTTTGTGACTTATGCCTTTATCGTGGTAGGTTAGAATCAGGCCCAAAACATTCCTGTGTCTAAATATACCATTTGTCAATTGGATAATTCTCAGGTTTTCATAATATGTTTTTTTATGAGAGGCTACTGCCCAGATCTAAGGAGGTCAGAGAGAGAATTTCAGAATTTATCATCAATCCTGAGCCCAAGTTGCTCTGTCCATTGCAGATAGAAGTTGGAAGCTCAGTGACCTTACTCCTAAGCTACAGGAAAAATTAAAAACACCAGAATTATAAAATCCAAATGGAGCTTATGAATTTACCCTCTAAATTATAATATGTAATTAACAATAATATATGAATTCAAAATCAAAAGGGGTTGAGGGGAACACAGGAGGAGCTGGACAGTGTAGGGATGATTGGAAATGATGTAATATCCTACTTGTGTATGAATTTCTCAAAGTTTTAAAGTTAAAAAGTCCAAATGTGGGGTATTTTGTATTTCTTTTTTGATTCATTCTAAGGCGTTTTAAAAATTATCCCATTGCCTGTGAAAGCTAGGGCTGCTCAGGAACTCTTGTCAGTTGGGATAAGCTTAATGGAACAAGAACTTTCAATTTTTACCTCTAGTTCTTATAATAAATACTCCAACCCTAAAAGATAAAAAAAAAATCAATGTCCAAAGTTGACAATTAGTTAAAGGCATCTCTGAAATAAAAGAAGGCAATACCAAAGATACTAGTAGGTCTCTGGTGTAAGACTTTCTTTTCTAGTGTACCCCCAGTGCAAGTGGTTTTTAGGGGTACACATTTACTTAGCTTTCTTTCACTGTCTAAGACAGTGTCTTGAAAGATAACAGCACGCTCACGCTCTGCTTCAACTATACTTGCTGACTGGCTTACCAAAGCTTGTCCATTTTCCCACACTAGGATTTGGCTAAGGTACAAGTCCTGTTCTTATTCAATATGTAGATAAACGTCTCTGATCTCCTAAGACAGATTCACACTTTGATTAGAATTCCTTTTTTTTTTTTTTTTAACAGCCCTTAGCTTGCAAAATCCACAAACCCTTCATGGACAATCTCCAAGTTGCAAGAGAAAAGAGCCATTCTTCAGAATAAGAATCGGACTGTGGCAGTGACTGCTCTTTAAGTTGAAAAAATAAGGTTGTTTGCAGTTTCTCCATCTCCATTCTTAAAAGGCAATTACTTGAATTTTCTTTTAGACTCACAGAATCTTACAGGTCTTGCGACGTGTCTTTGCTGGCATCTCCTTTGAATTATTTCCAACAGCCTTTCTTCTAAAAGGATTCTACAAGCGGGCCTTTGGCCATCTCAAACTGGCTCCAGAACAGTGTGCAGCCTCAGGACGATCAGGTTACACGCAGCCTTTCACCGCACTTTTGTAGCTGTGAGTTCTTACTCAGAAACCCATAGATGTGGGAGGTGTGGCTTATTTTAGTCTGTAATTGGATCTGGTGACTAAAACACACACAGTTACCACAAAGTAGTCAGGGTGGCGGCCAAGTTGTTAGAAATTTCACCTCACCAAGTATTAGTAAATGAGCTATATTTGTTGATCCCACGACCTATTGAAGCTTTCCTCCATTCTGACCAGAGCCAACATTTTTTCTGGTGAGCGGACTAATATCTTATGAAACCCATCTCCTATCACCTTCTAATCTTTAGCTCAGGTGTTGTAACCCATACAGCGCTGCTACTTGTTACTCTTGTCTGGTAATCAAAACCAACTGTGGGAATGTATAACACAGATTTTTGACGCTCATTAATTTAAAGATGCTAAACAACTTTAAGCTAACACATTTTGTTGGTAGGTGGGTTGTCTGTCAAACACAAAGGAGGGGGCTGAGGGAAAAGGCTCAGTTAGTTGGCAAAGTGCGTGCTGTGTAAGAATGAGGACCTGGGTTTGGATCTCTGGCACCTTAAGGCAGAGTTATACGCATCTGTAACTCTAGCACATGGGCAGGAACAGACACAGGTGGATTCCTGGATCTCAGTTGTCATCCAGTTTGTGAGTCTTAAGTTCAGTGAGAGACCACGTCTCAAAAGATAAGGGTTGCAATGTTACTGGTAAAGAACCTGAATGTCAACCTCTGGCTTTTACATAACCCACTAAATAAATACCCACTTTCTCTGCATGACGGGGCTATCTGTCTCTGTCTCTCACCTGCCCTGTGTCTCCTTGTCTGGGACCCACTGGCTCCTTGTGGCCCACTGCCCACTGCAGCCACTCGGGGAACGCGCTGGTTTACTTTTACCATAACACTCACTACAAAGGAAAATAAATTTTCTTCAAAGACCCTCATACTGTGACTCAGCCATGAAGGTGACAAAGGCTTATGCCTATGGTTCATTTTTGGCTAATTTCTCATAAATAAAAGGTGGCCCAAAGGAGGCTGTAGATGAAGACAAGGTATCAATCCTCCTACTTAGCTGTGAGCCCTATGAACTATTAGATAAGATGTGCCCACTTGTACAACTGTGGCACAGCTAGAATGGAGGATAATCAGCCACTCTTTGATTGGATTGGAGGCTTACTTTCATAGGAGGGAATCCATGCCTGGTAATGTAAACCTGGTGTGACAGGGGAGATCTGAATACTGTTGGTTAGTCAAATGTATACAACATCAAATTGCTTTCTAAATATATATATATTTTTCGAGACAGGGTTTCTCTGTAGCTTTGGAGCACGTCCTGGAACTAGCTCTTGTAGACCAGGCTTACCTCAAACTCACAGAGATCCATCTGCCTCTGCCTCCCAAGTGTTGAGATTAAAGGTGCGTGCCACTACCACCTGGCTTCTAAATATTTTGTATGTTTGCAGCCGTAGACAAATGTTACTCTTGACTTTATTCGGAGATACTTCTTTCCAGTAAATGGAGGTAAATGCAGTTTCGTGGCTGGAAAAGGTGCTAAGAGTAAGTGACAAATGCGTGCTAAGCTCCAAACAATACATTTATACTACCCCCTCTAAGGCTCAGGGAACACAGCAGAGAGGCGGAAAGAATGTAAGAACTGCAAGACAGGTGTGCTGACTTGTTTTATGTCAACTAGATACAAATTGTAGTCATTTTGGAAAACAAAACTGCAATCGAGAAAAACGTCCTCAACAGATTGGCTCCTGTGGTACGTTTTCTTGACTGATGATTTGTTGGAGCCCACAAGACTGGACAGGGAATGCACAGCCTACAGACCAATAGGCAGATCCACAGGAAGAGTGTACATACACGTCCACATGGGATAACCCGTTTTGCAGAGCTGCAGGAACACTTGTCCTTTGGAAAAGTCACTGTCATATCTGTGGAAACCTTGTGAAACCATGATCCTTCCCTTTGAAATGGGGTTCCTTCCCAAAGCACCTCAGCAGTGTGACTGCTTCCTGCTCCTTTGTGGGTGTCATCTTGGGGGAGACCCGAGAAAGCTGGGTTCTGGTCACATCCTGGGGTAGCTGGTCTTTTTATCCGGTCCAGGGTTTGTGGTATGGAACTGTCCGGTGTCTCTTGGACTTGGCAAGGTGTTGGCAGAACACAGGACAAAGTGTAGGAAGAAAAGTTTTCAGGACCAGGACATTGAGAGGGGTGTATCTGACCTGTTTAAGGTAGATCCTTCAATTCAGCTCCCTGGAACTCACAAGAATTTTTTCAATTTTTCCTTGCAGTACTTGTTGACTATTGGTCCCGTGCCTTAGATGAAGTTTACTACCCATTTTGGGTTGCATTCCCAAGCAGCCCAACTCTGGAAAGACCTGGCCCTGGCATGCTGGGGGCCACTCCTGGCCTCACATTGTTTTTTTCTTCTTTGTCTTTCATAAGTATAAATGTCACCTGTTAAGTTGAGAGCCAGTACAGTTAAGCTTGGACCCAGCTCTCCAGGCAGATTCTATACTGTAGTTACAACTTATCTATACCTGATAAACAGCCCCCAACTGGTCAGAGATCTGGGGAATATGGCATTTAAATGTTTAATTATTAAAAGACTTTTCATAACAGAGAGAGACAGGTTGTCTTTTAGCAGCAAAACTCTACTTCCTTCAAAGAAGACAGAAGACAAATGGGCACAAAACAACTTCTGTCTCCTATTGTTAGGGAGAAGTAGCACAACTATGCAAGGAATTATTGTTGCTCCTGGAGTCATTGATGCTGATTTTACCATCAAGATCAAGGCGATGACTCACTCACCAAGTGGAGTTTCTGTAGTGAAAGCAGGTCAGAGGCTTGCACAATTAATTTTACTTCATGCTGTGCAAACCAACAAATCAAAGCAAGCAAGAAAGAGGAAAGGACAGATTTGGTTCATCAGACGCATATTGGCTACAAGCCATAGGTCCTCAGAGACCAGAACTTACTTTGCTCATAAGTGGAAAAAGATTTTTCTGGTCTTCTAGATACTGGCACGGATGTTTCAGTTATAATTACCAGCCAATGACCTTCTAAGTGGCCGAAAACGGAGACTATTACTCAACTTCAAGGAATTGGTCAGACTAGAAATCCTGAACAGAGTAATAATGAGCTGCATTCAAGAGATAGAAAAGGCCATTAGGGAACTTTCCGGCCTTATATTATTTCTTATTTACCCATAAATGTATGGGGCTGAGGTATTATGTCCAGAATCGGGGTATATGTATCTTCCCCAGCACAGCTGTTACTAATGAAAGGTTTCAGCAAGGATTATTACCTAATCAAGGTCTAGGCAAGGATAATAAGGGAAAGATCAATCCTATTGTACCAGATGGTAGACCTTCTAGAGCAGGATTAGGGTACTTTTAGGAGAGGTCACTGAAGAACCTGTACCATGCAGACCCAATAGTATGGAAAAGTGATGAGCCTGTATGGGTAAATCAGTGGCCTCTAACACAAGAAAAATTACAAGTTGCCCAGCAGTTAGTGCAGGAACAGCTGGGCAATGAACACATTACACCATCTAATTCACCATGGAATTCTTCAATTTTTATTATTAAAAAGAAATCAGGAAAGTGGAGATTGATTCAGGATTTAAGGGAAGTTAATACAACCATGCAGCCAATGGGAATGTGACAGCCAGGGCTGCCTTCTCCTACAGGGATACCAAAGGGCACCCATAAAATTATTTTAGACTTAAAAGATTGTTTTTAATATCCCTTTGGTGTCACAAGATTGAGAAAGATTTGCCTTTAATAACCTCTCAGTTAATTTCATAGAGCCAATGAAGAGATATCAATGGAGCATCTTACCTCAGGGCATGGAAAACAGTTCCACCTTATGCCAGAAGTTTGTAGCTCAGGGTATACAAAAGGTTAGAAATGAATTTCCACAGGTTTATATCTTGCTTATAGGGATGAGGAGATTTTCTTTCTAGAGACATATGGATTATTACAACAGAGCCTAAGCCATGCAGGGCTAATTATTGCTCCTGAGAAGGTACAGAGGCACCCACCTTTCCAATATTTAGGTCATATGTTATATCCTCCAAAAATTAATCCTCAGAAAACAGAAATTAGGAAGGATGGTTCAAAGACTCTAAATGACTTTCAAAAGTTGTTAGGAATTATCCAATGGCTAAGGCCTTATCTAATATTTCCTACAGGAGACCTTGAGCCTCCAAGGGAAGTCCTTAAAGGAGAAAGTGATCCAGATGACAGCAGGCAGCTTTCAGAAACTGCCAGACAGATTCTCTCCCAGAGAGATCAGGCTATACAAAAATAGCAGGTATGTTATATTGATTACAGCCAAACATGGCAGGCATGTATTTTATCCACAAAACTAGCTCCTATAGTGGTTTTATGGCAAAACAGGCCACTTTATGGATGCACCTTCCTGTATCACCAGTTAAGGTATTAGATCCTTATTTGGAAGCAGTAGCATGCTTAGCCTAGAAGAACAGGATAGAATCTAGGAAATATTTTGGCAAGGAACTGGCTACAATTAATGTTCCTTACACTAAGCAACAAATTGAATGGTTATTCCAAAATAGTGATTCTTGAGCGATTGCATTTGCTCAATTTCAAGGTCAGGTTGATAATCTTTTCCCAGATGACCAGTTACTGCAGTTTACACAACTGCATTCATTCATTTTTCCTTAAATGGTGGCAAAGATCCCATAAAGGATGCTTTGTTAATTTTCACCGATGGCTCCCCTAATGGGAGGGCTGCATATGTGGTTAATGGTAAAGGACATGCCGTGCAGACAGAACCAGCTTCAGCTAAAATAGTTGAGTAGCTTTAGTGTCTCAAAAAGGAGGCATTTAATTTATATACTAACAGCTGATATATTTATAGTGCTCTTCAAGTTCTAGAGACCATCCATTATATAGAGTCTAGCAATAAACAAGTTAAGATATTGTTCCAGCAGATTCAGGAGGCTATACAACATAGAAAGTTACCATGTTTTGTGGGACATATGAGAGGGCATTCAAGTCATCCTGGTCCATTAGCTAAAGGTAATGCTTTAGCTGACAAACTTACAAGAACAATTGCTCTATCTCAAATTGAGCTTGCTCCGTAGTTACATTGTTTGCACCATTAAAACACTTTAAGAAAGCAATTTAAATTGACCAGGGAAGCTGCTGACCAAATTGTTAAGCAATATAATAGATGCCCACAATATTTACCTGTACCTCATTTGGGAGTAAATCCCTGAGCACTGCTTCCTAATCATATATGGCAAATGGGTGTTACTCATATTACTGAATTTGGAAAATTGAGATATGTTCATGTGACAATCAGTACGTAATCAGGATTCATGATGGCCGCTGCCCAAACTGGGGAAATGGCCAAGCATGTAATAACTCATTGCTTGAAATGCTTTTCATGCATGGGAGCTCCAAAAGTAATAAAGACAGACAATGGGTCCAGATATGTTAACAGAGCATTTCAAAGATTTTGTGCTCAATAGAATATCATACATAAGACCAGTATTCCTTATAATCCTCAAGGGCAAGGAATTGTGGAGCGTGTGCATAGCTCCTTGAAAAAACACGGCTCCAAAAGGTAAAAGCAGGGAAGTTGTATCCTCGGGCACAACCTAATGCCTTAAATCATGCACTGTTTATGCTAAATTTTTTAAATATGCATGTCTATGAGGTATCAGAAGTGGACAGATTGTGGCACAATAGTACAAAGGCCACCTTTGCTAAAACAAGGTGGAGAGAGCCTTGCACTGGAATATGGAAAGGGCCAGACCCTATATTAATCTGGGGTTGAGGGCATGTCTGTGTTTTTTTTCCCAGGATGAACATCAAGCGAGATGGCTTCCAGAGTGACTGATTCGATGCATTCAGTGGACCTTATGACATCATAGCTGATAATGTCCCAGCAGGAGAGACAAAATGAAAAGAGATGGAGGAGAAACTCATGGTCCAGCTTTCTTCGCCTCCACAGAAAGGACCTGCTGTGGCTGTCACTGTAGCTGTAGCTTTTGCCGTCACCACTCTGCACTGCAGGTGCCATTCTGCACTACAAGACGCTGAGCTGCCTCCAGACCAGACACAGCCAAAGAGGCCCTGCCGAGGCGACCTGACTACAATGACTACAGTTTTTTGCAGTTTGAATCCTGTTTGCTTTGGAGCTAAGATACAGACTGAACATTTGACTGTTTTAGTCTCTGGGACACAGAACTCATTTTGATTAAAATATCAGACCTGAGAACTAAGACCTAAGCTTTCCCCTCAGGGAAAGAAAGACTTGAAATAAGAAATGACTGAAATCCCTCTTCATTTAACAAAGGGGACAGTCTAGGGTTTAATGGATGCTCAGAGACTGAAACTGGTATTTGATAACAGCAATGTCATTGTACTCTTACCAATCAGAAAAGCTTTTCTTGTCCTTTGATTAATGTGGATTTAGGAAAATTATGATATGTTTAATTGTTGATTCATTTTTGTGGTATTGATCAATAATGCTGAGAATTATGGTATTGACCTGATGATATTTGTAACTGCATATAAGATGTTGAGAAAAATTTGACACTCTCTGTAAATGTTGGAATTTAATCATATATTAAGATTTTTAAATTTTGATATAATGCAAAAGATTTAAGAGGTGCTCTAAACTAGCTGAAGAAACATTTTCAACTCAGGTGATTCTCCTCTCCTTTAAATAGGAAAGTATAGCCTTTAGGAGCATGATTATTCATAAAGTATTATATTTTATCCTGACAAGAAAGTATGGCTCCAAGACACAAAGCCCAAAGGTATCTCACTCCTCTTATCTCTTTTCTTCACAGAAATCAGCGGTCAATGACAGGTTTGAAGTTTCTCCCTCCCAGAAACTTAAGACAGGAAGTTGAAAGAATAAAATATGCCTGACTTCAAATGATGGGTAATTTTGGGTAAAGGGAGAGGTCTGTGCCCAAGGCAGACATGATCATCTGTCCTGTTGCAGAAGCATAGGTTTTTACTTTAAAATTAAGAGAGAGTTGTTGACTCCCATGGAGGCCTTACCCTTTCTGAATGGAGATGAATGAGTAGATGGGGGGCATAGAAGGGAGATGGAGGAAGGGAATGGGAGGAGAGAAAACTGTGGTTGGTATATAAAATAAATAAAAAATTTTAATAAAAAAACTGCTGGGGGGCCCTTTTATTGTACATGCTCGCCACAGTGAGCTTACTGGTTGCGGTATCAAAGTGACCCTGCATCATAAAGAAGAGTAGGCAGATTGCTGAGAGGAGATAGAGATGAAGGAGTGACAGAGAAACACCCACTGGTCTTAGGCCATCCAGCTACTCTTGATTTGGAGAAGGAAGTGAGAGGAAGATATTGAAATAGCAGATGAGGGCGGTAAGGAGATAGATGAATAAGGTTGGAAATGTAGTCACAGGCGAGGCGTATGGCAGTGTTAGGGGTAAGAGGAAGGAAGCCGTGAAGATTCAGAAGGAATAGATTGGTCAACAGTCCCACATCTGTCTGGAGATCCTTGAAGACATCATGAAGGAGGTATATGGAGAACTCTACTGGAGCCTCACCAATGACTGGGAAGGACAATTGGCAGTCAAGAGTTTCTCCATAGAAGGGCAATTGGAATCCATAGCATTAGTTTTCGTCTCTATGTGGGTTATCTTTGACATCACGGAAAGCAAAAGGTGAAAGAACAATATTCAGTACTATCACGTGTTCATCACAGATGGGTTGCTATTAGAGTGTCATAACTTTTTCATAGTGTGAGTGACTCGGAGGACTTGCTACTGAGCATACCCTGAGAGACTTGCTAAAACATGGCTGATGCTGCCTTTTCTTAGGTGTTAATAATAGAATATAAGAATATGAAGTTGGGACCCCTGAGGATGAAGCTGGGGCTTGAATGGAGGATTAGGTGCTCTGTATAATGTCTCATGGCCTCAAGCAGTCTTGAATGATCATGAGTTACCAAGCACCTTCTGCTAATACCTTTTCTTCTTCTCCATGGACCCTGTGTCTAAGTCAGGAAACAAAAAAATCCATGCCATACCCTTATCCAATTTGAGAAAGGGGTTAGATGTATAAATGATTTTCCTTTTTCTTAAAAAAGAAATATTTATCTTTATTTCATTTTTAAAAATTAATTTGTTTGACAGTTTTACATACATTCAGCTCTCCACATTCTCTCATCTTCCTCCCTCCCCCCACCAATCCCTACCTCATCCTACCAAGTCCCCATTCCGTTTTAATGTCTTGTTTTGTTTTTGATTTTACTTTGTGACCCACGATGCTTAACAAGGGCTATTGACATAGGCATGGTTGTGTAACTTAGCCCCTGGAACCCGAGTAACTCACTAGTGGTTACATCAAGTCCTATTTGTGCTGTCCCTATGCCCTTGGGTCATCAGCTGGAGAAATATTGAACTATCAGGGGCCACACCCTTAAAAGAACCTGTCTTTCCCTCTCCCTAACGTTATCAATTGCTAATTAATAGGTTTTCTGCCCCCCCCCCATAGATTTCTTCACTGATGCAGTAAGCCAGATCAAGCCAAACTGAAAAAGTATAACAACAGGTTTATTTGAGCAAAGTAACTAACTCCAAGTCAGGTTCTCCAGTCCCAGAGACTGAGGTCAGAGAAGCCACACCTAGAAACGAAAGCAGGGAGACTTTATAGGTTGTAGGCCAGAGGTGATGATGTGTCTACCACTAGCTGCGTTTGTGCCCAAGTGTGGTCAAAAGCTGAGCCCTTTAGACAGGGACTTGGCTTGGCAACTTCAGGGGAGGAAGCTGCAGTTGCTGCCAACTATGTGAAACTGGGGTTTTTGGCATCTTCCTTTGCTTGGGGACTCACCGACTGGGCAGAATTTGGAGAGAGACAGGAATTGGCTTTCTGGATCATGCCGGGGTGTGCTGGAGGTTCCAACTGAGCACCAATGACTCTTCGGTTATGAGTGGGATTTTCCACCTGCCTCTCATCTCTATGCTGGGATTCTGTTTTTCTTGAGCTTGTCCAGGAACTGTACACACAGTCACAATCATTGTGAGTTCGTGTGTTCTACTGTCCTGTTGTATTTGAAGATGGCATTTGCTCGGAGTCATCTGCCACTCTCTGCCTTTTACAGTCTTTCCACACACACTTATGCAATGACCTCTGAGCATTATCAGGGGGAGGGCAAGTTGGATACAGATGTTTGATTTGGAGCTGAACATTCAGTCTCTTCTTCTATGTATTTGACCAGTTGTGGCTCAATAAGTTAATCACCATTTGCTGCAAGAAAACAAAGAAAGCCAAACCTGATCCTTCACTGACAAGGTTGGAAGATGGTCTAATCTGTAGGCGTAGGTTTCTATAGGCCTTTTCTAAAGGTCTTCATTGTTAGTTATCCCCTCCCCATGTTCTCTTCTCTACCCTGTCCTCCCACGCCTCACTCCATCTAACCTCTGCTATCCCATAATTCCCTTTAACTTCTTTGTTCCATTGCATCCTATCTTCCCTCTCTTGAAAACTTCACTTTCCATGGCCCCTTACTAATTCTCTGACTTGTGTGGGTTTTCTAAATGAAGCACACACATCTGAAGCATCAGGTCTACAAATGAGAGAAGACATGTAGCATTTGTCTTCCTGCCTCAGAGTTCCTTCCTTCACTCAGAAGTATTCTTTCCAGTTCCATCAATTTACCTACAAATGTCATATTTTTTCTTGTTGACATCTGCATAATATTCCACTTGTGTAAGCATATCACATTTTCAGCCGGGCGGTGGTGGCGCACGCCTTTAATCCCAGCACTCAGGAGGCAGAGGCAGGCGGATCTCTGTGAGTTCGAGACCAGCCTGGTCTACAGAGCAAATTCCAGGACAGGCTCCAAAGCCACAGAGAAACCCTGTCTCGAAAAACCAAAAAAAAAAAAAAAAAAAAAAAAAAAAAACCCACAAAAAACATAAAACAAAAAACTCTGTTGTGGTATAGAGAGTCTGTAGGGAACATGCCCAGGAGTGGTATAGCTGGATTGTGTGGTAGATCTAGTTTCACCTTTGTGAGGAGCCTCCACACTGATTTCCAGAGTTTGCATTCCCGCAAGCAATAAGTGTTCCCATTTCCTCACATCCATGCTGGCATTTGTTTTCTCCTGTTTTAAATCTTAGATGTTCTGACTAAGATAAGATAAAAGTTTTAATTTTCATTTCTCTGATGATTTTAGGAGTTGTTTTTCAGGTACCTGCATTTGATCTTTTTATTGCTCCCTGCTTAGTTCATTATCACGTTTTTAATTAGGTTGTTTGTTTTCTTGATATTGAGTGTTTTGAGTTCTTTGCATGCTCTAGACAAGAATCCTCTGTTGCATTTATAGGTGATAAAGATTTGTTTCCCACTCTGTAGGTTGTCTCTTCATTGGAGTGATGGTGTCTTTCGCTCTACAGAAGCTGTTTAGTTTCATGTGGTCCCACTTGTCAATTATTGTTCTTAATGATGTCTGGGTCCTGTTCAGAAAGTCTTTTCTAGGTCATAGAAGTTCAAGAATATTCCCTACTTTCTCCTCTATCAGATTTAGGATATTGGATCTTATATTGAGTTCCTTTATCCAGTTGGAGTTGAGTTTTGTGCTGGGTGAGGGATAAAGATCTGTTTGCATTCTCCCTGCAGCCAATCATTTGACCAAGGTTGTTTGTTGAAGATGCTACTTTTTCTCCAGTGCGCATTTTTGGCTATTTTTTTTCTTTTTTCTTTTTTGTCAAAAATCAGGTGGCTGTGGGCTCATGGACTGAGTTCTCAATTCAGTTCCCTTGATCAAGGTGTCTGCCTGTATGCCAGTGATATACTGTCTTTATTATTACAGTTTCTGTAGGAAAAGTTAAAATCAGACTTGGTAATATGCCCATTATGTTTTTACTGTTCAGGGTTGTTTGGGCTGTTCTGGGTCATTTGTGTTTCCACAGACAATTTTAGGGTTTTTTTGTTTGCTTACTTTTTTAATTTCTGTGAAGAACTGCTTTGGACTTTTACTAGGGATTGCTTTGAGTATGTGAAATACTTTTGGTAGGATGGCTGTTTTCACAATATTAATCCTACCAACCCATGAGCATAGGAAGTCTTTCCATCTTCCTGTATCTCATTCCATATCTCAGAGTTTTTATTGGAGCAAGTTTTTCATTTCTTTAGGTAGATTTATTTGAAGTTATTTTTGAAGCTATTGTGAAAAGGATTGTTTCTCTGATTAATTTCTCAATCTGTTTGTTATTTGTAGATATGAAAACTACTGACTTGTCCTGCTACTTTGCCAAAGGTGTTTATCAGCTGTAGAAGTTTCCTGGTGGGGGTTTTATGTTCATTTGTGTATAAAATTATATCAGCTGCAAATAAATACACTTGAACTTCTTCCTTTTTTATTTGTATCCCCTTGATTTCCTTTAGTTGTCTTATTGCTCTAGCTAAAATTTCAAGTACTATACTGAATAGGTACGGAAAAAGTGGACATCCTTATCTTGTTCCTGGTCTTAGTGAAAATGCTTTCTGCTTAGGTTGATGTCTGTGGGCTTGCTGTAACTCACCCTTATTATGTGTGCCCCTTGTATCCCTAGCCTCTCCAGGACTTTTATCATAAAGTAGTGTTGGATTTTGTAAAATGTCTTTTTTGCATCTAATGAGATGATCATGTGGTTTCTATTTTTCAGTCTGGTTATGTGGTGGATTGTATTTATTGGTTTACATGCATCTAATCCTCACTGCATCTCCAAGATAAAGCCTTGTTGATCTTAATGGATAACCTTTTTGATGTATTCTTGGATTTTGTTTGCAAATATTTTATTGAGAATATTTTACATCCATGTTCAGCAAAGGTCTTGACCTAACAGTTTTCTATTTTTCTTGTGTCTTTGTCTAGTTTTGGCATCAAGGCAATACTGGCCTTGTAAAAAGATGTTGGAAGTGTTTTATCTTTTCTGTTTCATGAGATAATTTGAGCAGTATTGGTGTTTCTTCTACTTGCAATGTCTGGTAAAATCTTGGGCTGAATCTATCTGGTACTTGACTTTTCCTAGCTGGGATATTTTAAATAACATCTTTTTGCATGTTATGGGAATATTTAAATTATTTCAACTTGATTGAACTGGCATGTTATATAATCTATAAATTCATATATTTCTTCTAGATTTTCTAGTTTGATGGAATATAGATTTTAAATTATGTGATTATGACTGAATTTTCCTGATATCTGTTATAATGTTCCTGTATTCATCTCCAATTTTATTAATTTGGATTATGTCTTTCATTCTTTTGGTTACTTTGGCTAAAGGTTTATTAGTTTTATTAATCTTTTCCAAAAGCACAATTTTTGTTTCAGTATTCTTTGAATTTTTGTTTTTATTTTATTAATTTTAGCCCTCATTTTAATGAACTTTTGTCATCAACTTTTTGGGCATCATATGCTTGTGTTTTTTTAAGCTCTTCAAGTGCATCATTAAGTTACTAATATGCAAACTTTCAATTTTTTTAATATGGGCACTTAGTGATACTTTTCAAAAAAGTACCACCTTCATTGCTTCTCATAGATTATTTTCGTACAATTCTAAGACTTTTAAATTTCCTTCTTGAGTTCTTTATTGACAAAATTATCATTCAGTAATGTGTTGTTTAGTTTCCATGAGTTTGTGTACTTTTTATAGTTTCTACTGCCTTTGATAGTTTTAGTCCATTGAGGTTAGGAAGAATGCAGGGTGTTATTTCAGTTTTCCTATATTTGTTGAGACTTACTTTGTGCCCTAATATATGGACAGTTTTGGAGAATGTTCAATGGGTTATTGAGAAGAACATGTATTCTTCAATGTTTGGGTGGAATGTTCTGTAGGTATCTGTTAGGTCCATTTGGTTCATAATATAATTTAACTCGATCATTTTTCTATTTAGTTTTATTTTTTCCAGATGTCCTGTTTATTGGTGAGAATAGGTACTGATGTCATTCCACTATCACTCTGTCATGCTTAATCTGTGATTTTAGAACTAATAGGATTTCTTTTGTGAAATATGGTGCCATGGTTTTGGTCATTGTAATAGCCAATGAATAGGTTGCTTTTCTTTAATGAGGATCAAATATTCCTCCTTGTCTCTCCTGAGTAGCTTCTATTTTAAGTCAGTTTTGCCAGATATTATAATACCTATGTTTGCTTGTTATTTCAGTTCTATTTTCTCAGAGTACCGTTTCCTGTCCTTGCACCCCAATGTGGTTGGTACCTATCATTGATGATGAAATATGTTTCTGGGAGGCAGCAAAAAGATGGGTTCTGTTTTCTAATCCTATCTGCTAGCTCGTGTCTCTTTATTGGAGAACTGAGACCATTAATATTTAGAATTAACATTGAGAGACTTGTATTAATTTTAACCATTTTGTTGATTTGCTTTCTTTTCTCAGAATTCTTTTGATGTGCTTCTTGGATGCAGAAGAAGGATGAATCCTGTTTTCTAACTCAATTTGTTTGTGTCTTCTGATTGGGGAGGTGAGGCCATTTATGTCAAGAGTTATCAATTAACAATGTTATTTTGTTGTTATGATGTGGCCCTCCCCTATCTTTTGAGTTGGTGGGCTCAGATGTTTTTCTGGCAAGCCTGTCTTTCTGTGAGATTTGGTCTTTCTCTTTTGCTGCTTTCAATATCTTTTCATTTTTCTGTATGCTTAGCGTTTTTATTGCTATATGATGTGAAGATTTCTTTTCTGTTCCTTTCTATTTTGTGTTCTCTATGCATCTTGCACATTGGTTAGCATATCTTTCCTTAGATTTGAGAAAGTTTCTTCTATGACTTTGTTAGAAATAGTTCTTGTTTCTTAGACCTGGGTTCTGTCTCCTTTTTCTGTACCTATGATTAATAAACTTTTTAAAAATAGTGTTCCAGTTTCTGCATATTCTATTTCTGTTTTTTTCTTAGAGTTAGCTCTTTCTTTTTGGAGTGATCCAATTCTATTTTCTTAGATAAAGCTTGATATCCTTTCTTGCACTTGACCCATTTTTTTTTGGTGTAGCTTTTCATTGAGTTTTTTTCTTAACTGAATTTATTTCAAATTTTATTCCATTTTTGTTTTTTCTTCAGAAACCCCATCTCTATTACATTCTCTTTTCATATCTTGAGAGTTGCTTTCTAATTTTATTCACGGTCTTAAATTTATACATATTCACTATGAATTATTAGGGCATATTAATATCTGATGTATGAATTCATTATCTCATGCCTCAACTAAGTAGCTTTCCCCAGGGAACATTATTGTCTTGGTTATTGATGTTGTGTTTTGGTGATAGGCCCTTGACATTATGGTTATGTCATTGGTGCTACTTCTTTATATGGATATCTGATCCCTCCATGGTTGAATAGGTCTTTAGATATTTGCTACTGTCAAGTTGTCAGATTGTAGACAAACTGAATGACATTTGGGGCAAGTCTGTGTTGATTTTGTAGGGTACCCCTGATCAGTTATTTATTAAAAAGAGATCGTCTCTGAACACATACACTACACTAAATGGATCCAAGTAGGTTATACATAAATGTAACAATACTAATTCAAGCAATGAACTCATGAATTTGAGGTGGAGTGTACAAGAGGAGTTGATGGGGGGCCAGAGAGGAGTGGAAATAATGCAAATATAACACTTATGCTTGAAATTTTAAAAAAGATTGAATAAAAAGGAAATTGAGATGTGAACAAAATAGCTAGAAACTGTGTCTATTTTGAAAAGGGAAAAAGGATTTGGTGTTGGGGGCATCAAGACTTTTATTTCCTTGGTATAGATCGTACTTTTTTTTGGGGGGGGAGGCTTATTGCACTGTTGATCATAACAGAAAGAACTAACATAAAGGGCTTTTTTTTTTTGAAAAAGCACCAAGGAGACAGGTTGGGACAAGAAAGGCAGTTTGCTTGATTAAATGGAGAGTTTCTATTTAGAGTCTTGTTAGATATATTGATAGCACATGCCTCTGAGACCTCTATGTTATCTTGGAGTTAGAGGTGATTATGTGTGTGTGAGAGAGGTTGTTTTTGTCTTATCTACACACGTTCTTAAGTCCAATACAAAATCTCTGATCCTTAATCCCTTCTTGAAATAGTCTTGGCATCGAGCTGCTTCTTTCATGTTTCAATTTCCTCTTTTAAAAACATGATTGACCAATTACATTTCAACTTGGACATCACCTCAAGCGTTAACCACTTAGTTGCATGATTAACAGGTAAACACAGGTATGTACCTTTTCTTGTGGAATGGGACCTTTTACAAATGGGAATCTGATTTCAGAGGCGTATGTTAGCAAGAGTGGGGAGATGTGAGGAAGCAAATTTGTGTTGACTTTTAGACATGAGATGGTTGGAAGAGGTGAGAAGTCCAGCAACTTAGGAGCTCTATTGATACTGATTAAAAGGTGTGATAGAGACTGTTATTAGTACCAGAGAATGGTAGACTAGAAACTGGAGGCCAGACTGGACAATGTTTCAGTACAGAAAAAGTAACTTTTGTGTCAATAAAGAACACAACCTGTTCTTTGTCATCTGTAGGGTTCTTTGTTACTTATCCATACAGGTGAAACTTTGCAAGCCCAAGTGCCCCATTAGTCCTTGGCTTAGTTAAGGTTTCTATTGCAATCATAAAGACCGCGACCAAAAGCAATTTTGAGAGGAAAGGATTTACTTCATCCTATAGTTCTAGGTAATAATTCATAGGAAGTCAGGGTAGGCCAGAAACATGGAACTGAGAACCGAAGCAGAGGCCACGAGAGGGTGCTGCTTACTGACTTGTTCTCCATGGATTTCCAAGCCTACTTTTGCCACTTCCAGTGGGTTTCAACTTTACAGATCAGACTCAGCTCCTAGGGAAGGGCGTAGATTATTGACTGTGCTAGTCTCAGGTAAATGCCCTTGATTTATCTGAGATCAAAGGGAGAGTCCTCTGAACAGGAGTTGGGTAAATTACTGTGGAAGCGATGAGGTGGCTGCCGGAGAAGGTTCAATGCAAAAACCCTGAGTTTTTGCATTGAGCAGAAAACAGGCAATTTCTATGATCATATACTGAACTTTGTGGGTATTGCCTTGAGTCACCTGAAGTCTGTTGTGATCATCCCTGAAAAGAATTAGTCTTTCAACTCATGGAGGTGAAAACCAGGCAGGGCCAACCCCATTTGGTTGGTCAGGCCAGACACACCTAAAATAGAAGTTTGCAAACTAAAACTGGCCAGGAATTTATCATGAGGGAAATGGAGAATTCATTGCTTCAATGGAAGTGAAAGCCTGGTTACCTGTAGGTTTCTTGGACTGGTGAGAGAGAAGGTGGTGGGTTCAAACACCATCAGCCACAGGCTAGTTCCTCCTACTCTAGAGAGCAGTGGCACCTGCCACAAAAAGGAACAGGTGTGAACAGGAGAGGGGAGAAGGACCACACAGGATGTATGTCAGTTCTATCCTGAATAAGCTGCCATGGCCACCATGTCACCTATTAAAAGTTAGCGTCCTCCCAGAAGGAAGGCAAAGTGGACCCGGATGGGCTGTTACGGACCGTTCTCCTTTTAACACTGCTGTTGGGGTCTACCAACGAGCCCAGGCCAGGGCCCTTCAGCTGCAAACAGAAAACAAGGGGCTCCACAGAAGGCGGAAAGACACTCATTAGCATGCCTGCTGATGGCTGACATCACAACTCAGGAGGCCTTCGGCTCTTTGGAGAGCAGCTGCAGCCAGAGACCTTCAACTCTTCCCAGACCAATCAGGCACCCACCACAAGCATCAGAAGGAAGCGGGGGTGAGGGTGGGTAGAGCCAATGGAAACAAGGAGAGTCACATGAACCATCAAAGTGCCACCATGGGAAAAAGGCTGACTATCCAAACGCCTGGTGGTAAAAGTGTTTAGCAGACAAGAATAGCTATAAATGTGTTTTTGTGAAGGGAATATTCTGGAGGAGGGGCTCTGTGGGAAGGGTGGGTAAATTCTGAGAGAGAATTCCTCCCCTGAATAGACTGGGAGAGCTTTTACAACAGCTAAGGGAAGTTACTTAGTCTTATGTGTCCACTGTGTGCGGTTGTAGCAAGACAGATAAGCGAGCATTGCACTCACGAGCTTGTTAATTGGCAGAACGCACAGCACCATTTGTCTTCCTTGAGATTGGCCATCAGGATATAACTCCGAGCGTCATTAGGAATTAGACTGTAGATGTTTGCAAGGGATGTCACAAGTTCCTGGGGAGTCAGGCTCCAAATGGACAGGTAAGATGGTGAAAGTATGGTGACTTCTTTGAGTTTTGGCCGTTTCCTCTTCACCAGTGGTTCTCAACCTTCCAAATGCTTGCTATCCTTCAGTAAAATTCCTCATGTTGTGGTGACCCCCCCCCAATCATAAAGTTATTTTGTTGCTACTTTATAACTGCAGTTTTGCTACCGTGTTGAACAGTATTAGGGTCACCCCAAGTTGAGAATCTCTGCTCTACACTAACTACTTAATCACAGTATAAACTCTTATCACAGTGTTTCCCCAATTTTGTTAATGTCTATAAGAGGAAGTTCTTGCTTTTGTCTAGACACACTCAAATTATTTAGTCATCTTATCCATGGGGATAATTTTTTTCATGTTGTCCCAACTTTCTTGGGTTTAGTTATCATCAAAGATGCAGGTTCTTATAGGGAAGCAGCATTTGGGAAGGGCTACTAAAGTCTTTATCTCTTTTTTTAAAAAAAATCCCACATGCTAAATCCTCTAGAAAAAAAGGAAGGATAAATTAGGGACAGATAAAAATGAAGACCCGTGACAGGCTATATATGAGTGCTTAGAACTCATTACCTCAAGATGTGGTACAGCTTCAACCAAAATAAAACTCTCTTAAATAACTAAATTATTCTTTTCCATATCTCACAGACCATTTCCAGACAGAGCACGTAAAACTTACTGTATTCATAGTTATAACTCGGTCATGGATTTTTCATTTTATATATACATATATATGTCAGATAAAGGTTTAAGTTATATATATATATATATATATATGCAAAAGTGAAAATTGTAGACTCCAATGTGAAGCTATAAAGTTTCTGTTTCAAGTAGCTATTCTAACTGTATAGAAGTTCTCTGAGATGTAGAGACTTTGGGTCTTATTAATTTTGTTGAGTGTGTTTTTTATTTGCAAGTTATTTATAATAAAGTTTATAAGTTAAAAATAGCTAGATTAGTTAAATTTCTTAATAATTCAAACAGAAGATGAAATACTATTCTGAAGGGTGTTCTTGATCTTTGATCTTTAAAAAAAAAACTCCTATACCCACTTCTCCTTGTTTCAGCAGAATTTTGCAGAAAATGGTTAAAATCTGAATCTGAGCTATTAGAGCGTGTGAAGAAAAACAAACTTTCAGGGTGCCAGGGAGAGGAGAATGCCAATAGCCTCATGCTACCTGAACATCCAGTCTCAAATGCAAGTTCAACTTTCTTCTGTCTCCTTTGACACAGTTTCAAATCTTACACTGTGCCTAAAGGGCTCCCGCCTGAGGCCACAGATAAGAACTTTTTAGATGCTAAAATTTAGAGACAGCTCTGTCTGACCCTCTGGCTTCTTGCCTTTCTGTTAAGCATTTGCCTCTAACTTCAAGTGACCTGTGCCCCCTGTTCCTGTTCGTGTTAGCTGCCAGGCTGCTCTGGCTCCACCTATGCTTGCTCCAGAACCTCTCAGTATTGAGGCTCTTTAGCTTTTGTATCACCATTGTGTCTTTTAGCCCTTGCTGGCAGTCTGATGCCAGAGATCTTGGTGACTGAAGGAGACCTGTGCAGGTGCAGTCCCTACTGGGTCTCTTGTCTGTGCCTCTTGTGGCTGTTGGACACTGTAGCTCCCAGCCAAACTGATACAGGAATTTGAAGAGTTACATTCAAACAAGGTATGTAGCTAGTATAAGCTTTGGGAGGCATGCCCAACAAACTATCCAAAGTTTTAGCTATTATGCAAACACATACTTGTGCTAATAAAAGAAAAAAAATATTTTTTTCCTCATGTGTTGGCAAGAGAGTTGTTTGCTACTCCTTTAATGGCCAGATAAGCCGAGGTTGGCACCTTCAGATGAAAAGTCTCCCACTGATATGGATCATTGCCAAATAGATGAAAACCCTTTCTCTAATTATAGGTTAAGAAGGAGTCATATAAACAGAACAAATAGAGTCTCTTCTTTTTTATAATAAAAAGTATATTTATAGAAAGAGTAGATCTTGAATTTTAGTTTTTTAATATAAATTTTTATTTTTTTCTGAGAATTTCATACATAAGTACTGTAGTGACATCATTTCTATCCCTCCCTTACTCCCTACAGCTCCTTTTATGTTTTATCCACTCGCTCTCAAATTCATGATCTTTTCTTCCATAATTATTGGTTTTTCTTTTATGCAATCCATTATTGTCCATTTAAAAATATTTACTAAATCATATTAGTATAAAATCTTTGAATATATAAAAGTATGATTCAGACTAAGTCTTGTCAAATGACATATTTTAGCTTTATTTACAATTTCTATAATATCATACTATTTGTAGTTTGCAAAGGTTGGTCAATTTTTTAAAAAATCTATTAATGTTATTTACTCCACTAATGATTTAGCAAATGATCTGCTGTTGCTAGGGATGCATTAAAAGGTCGATGTTCATTTATGATAAAAGCATTGTTAGGAAACAATGTAGGGAAAGAATGTCTTCAGTTTAGTAGAACATAACTTTCCAAAAAAAAAAAAAAAAAAAACAAGAACCATATTGGAAAAACTTGAAGTTGTATTTCTACTTAAATTTAGGAAAAACATGAAGAATCCCTCAATCTCTGCTTCCTGTCACCACTGTCATAGACTCCAGCCAGGAAAAGACAGGGAGAATAAGGGCTCTACTTACAAATACCTGTCAGGTTCACCTAGGAATCTCCAAGACAGACCAATGAAATACATGAGCAAGAGTTCCTGAGGCGCAAACAATATCAAATCTATTCACTTTAGCGAGCAGTCAAAGATGGGCATCGGATATCTGTCACATTACCAAGACTTTGAGAGCATAAGGAATTGGTGAAGATACAGGCCTACTGGAATTTTTGCACCCCAGTAGGGAGAATGTGGTTGGCATAACCATTTTGGAAAAACAGTTTTCAATTCTCTGGTTAGGTTGAAGCAAGTTTATTCAATGAACATATTCTGGAGAAACTATTTTGCATATCCACACACAGGAATGTCCATAGAAGCATTACTAGTATGATTAGCAATTCGGGTAAACCTAGGGAGCAGACAGTAACAAAAGAACAAAGTATGAATTCATAGAGTGCAATAAAGTGTCAGTGGGAAACAGAAATTCTCACTACTGGAAAGCCGTGTAAGGTAGATGTAATATAAATAGATCAGCCACTGTGGAAATCAGACACGAGTTATACTTAGCTGTGTTGATCATGTCAGACTTTGAGAAAGGCCATGTCTCTGGACGGCCACGTCCCACATTTTCCCAGCTCAGCATATAAGCACTTCCCTCCTCTTGAATATGACTTTCTTCTACTTTCCTCTCTTCTGGCACATCCTCAACCCGTATAAATCATACTTTTTCTACCCCCTGTCTTTTCTTTGGCTTCCCAAGAAGCTCTTATACAACAGGATTTGGAGACAGAAGGCAAGAAGCTGTCTCTCCCAGAAGATGCTGAGAACCCAAGGAGACTAAAGAAGCCCCTGGATCCTTTTATCAGTGATAGTTCTCTCCAGTTTAGCAAGGACTTGCCACTGCAACCTCCTACGCTCTGAGCCTCTTTTTTAACTGTGTTATTAATGGGTGTATTTGAAGGCTTGTTTTTTTTTTTTTTCCTTACTACTATTTAGAATGCCATGTTTCAATATCGGACATCTATTACTTCATGCAGAATACAATGTTCAGTGATTTTCTGTGCCTACATTTTGAACTTGCTTATGAAGAAAAAGAAATCGTTTTCATCATATCATATCCTTGGCTTGGGACTCTAGTAATAGCATGATGCTTGAAATGTTTTGGTCTTGGTTATCCCATACTCAAAAACATGATTCTGACTCTATGATTTTCTCTCTCTCTCATTCCTTATATCTCTCCTTCCTTCCCTTCCCTAATACAGTGCACATTATATATTCCTGAATAGGACTCAAATGGGTTAATATGTGAATTCTCCCCTTTGAGAGATTTTGCTTTTAAAATTTGAGGAAATGGAAGTAGGGAGAGATTTGAAGAGTGAGCAGAATCCTGAGTGAGCAAAGAAGACTTATAGTGAAGAGTCATTTATTCTTGGAAATTCAAAAATACATGAGAGATGGGCTATTTAGTGGTGGTGATTAATTAGCATATTTGTCTTACGAGAACACTGTAGTTTCTGAACTGAGGCACTCTCTATTATGGTTTAGGTAAGTGACCCTCATGTGTTAAAGACTTGGTTTTTAGTTAGCTGCTACCAGAAAACAGCCTTTAAGAGGTGGGGTCTGGTAGTAAATCTTAGTTCATTGAGATTTTACCATCAAAGAAGACTATCGGACACCCATCTTTTCTTCTTTACCATGGGTTTCTGGCTGCCATGAGTTGTTTTAATAGATGCTTCCATCATGATGAGCTGCTTCACCATAGGCCCAAGCAACAGCCAGGTACCGTGAACCAAAACCTCTCAATTTATGAGACAAAATAAATCTTTCCTTTTTCAAAGTTGATTAAATGTGCATATTTGCCACAGAAATAGAAACCTAACCAACACAGTTAGTTAGTTAGATGTTTAAAAAGTACTGTACTTTAACTTAGAGAATTGATTGCCATGGCTTCCAACTTGGAAAGGCCTCCTAGGACAATTTTGCCAGGTACCCACAATAGAACAAATAATTGCTTAAACCAAAGTCCTCACATTTGTATTGCTATGTTACTTTGTATATTGTTCTTTTCAGCCCATAACTCCATCTCTCTAGATACAATATAAAGTTTGCAGCTGCAGGAAGACTGTCAATTAGAAAGCCAGCTATGTATGGTAAACACCAGCTAGTGGGATCATCCCCCTCTATTAAAGAAAGATGCTGGCCAGAAGCATCAGCACTTGTCAGATTGTCACGCCATATGGCCCCTTTACAATATTCAAATCAGGGGTCAAAAGTTCTACTGATACCGGTTGCAGGAGAGCATCTTTTTGAATGCATCCCTGAGCTCTGGACTCCGAAAGGCATATATAAAGGGGTCAATGACTGCATTACACATGATCAACATGCCATTGATCTGGAAGAGAGACATGTAGCAAACACAGTAAGGGTTATTCGGGCAGAAGGTCATTAAGAGGACATGGAGGACAAAGGGGGCCCAACAGAAGGTGAAGACCCCAAGAAGGATAGTCAGTGTGATGGCACCTTTCATGTTGGCTCTAGGAAGAGTAGAGATCTTCCTAGCATGGGAGCGGGCAAGTAAGAACATATGAATGTAGAGACACAGGATGAAAACTAGCATCAGAGGGAAGAGTGACGTGAAGGTGATCACGGTGGGGATGTGGTGGGAGAAGATCACCATGGCGATGCCGCTCCCCGTGCAGAATATCCAGATGACTGCTAGGGTGATGATGGTGCGGCGCATGGTCACAATGCTGTGGTATTGCAGGGCATGGAAGATGGTGATGTAGCGGTCGGCAGCAATCACAGACAGGCTGAAGATAGAGCCCAGCAAAGAGAGGATGAACAAGCAGTCAATGATGTCATCGGCTGTGCTTTCAAAATTGCCACGAGGCTTGAGAAAACCCCGGTTTCTTAACATGATCAGGATGTTTTCCAATATCTTGTACAGACTGCCCAACATGTCAGAAATGGCCAAGCTGCAGATAAAAAAGTACATGGGGGACTGGAGATTCTTATTCTTGATCACAGCCAGGAGGACAATCAGGTTCTCCAGAACGCCAATGATGGAGATTGTGAAAAATATCTCTTCTGGCAAAACTACATCCGGGCAATCGGAATTGTTTCTTGCCGTGTTGTTGGTGTGTTCATATGGACTGATAATATGTTTCATTTTTCCTGCTAGGGGATAAGACAGGGATGGTGCTTGGACTTGACCAGACAGAAATCTTGATGGATTCTTTAGAATATTTCTTTGTGAGGGAAGATCTGAAGTTAAAGAGAACACATGAAAACACATATTGCAGAAAGACTACAGAATAAAAACAAGCTGCATTAGCTTTAAGAAAACTATATTCCTTTCATAAACTGTTATACCGTGGTAATTTAAATAAAACATTTTATTACACCCACATATTAGCTGACTTATGAGTAATATTTTCAGTGGAATTTTGCGCTCTGAGATAATGAAAAGTCGTCCTTTGCACTCTCTCTTCATTCCATTTTACCCTCACGAATGTAGTTGTGTAGAATAGATGAGACTGAATGCCAGTAGCCCCTTGGGTGAGAGAAGAATGAAAGGAAGGAGAAGTGTAAGGAGAAAGAGAAAAACGCATAATCTTCTCCAACTTGAAGGTCGTGATGGGCTCTGTGAACTGATGTGACCTGTAGATCCTTTCTTTTACATCCCTTTATCTTTCTGGGTCACAGCCTGACCATAAAGGTGTTAATAAGCGGTTCATGTAGCACAAACATTATTACTTCAATTTCAAAGGCTGTTAGGACCTGGACTTAGGACTGTGCACCTGTCATAGTCCCAACTAAGCAGGAAGCCAGGGTGGGAAAATCTCTTGGTGAGGATTTCAACACCAGCCTGAGCAGCAGAAAGAAAATTGTCTCAAAGCAACAGCAAGACCCAAAGCCAAAGAAACAGAAAGCAAGCATGGAGCTCTTGGGGTGAGTGGCATCTCTGGTGACGTCCAATCATTTTCATAATGTCTCAAAGTATCCCCCAAAACAAGATTCTGTGCTTTTTAGGCTTCCTTGAATCTTTCTGAGAATAGGTCAGACAAAGTATGTAGCGATTCCTCTGTGGTCTGGAGGCTTTAAATCTAATCAGAAAGTGGTTGGTTAGTGCTATGACATTCATGCCACTATTGCACTAGTGAGCATGTCTTCCAATGCTGACTGGTCATTATTGTACCTTACAAATTTCACATCTTGGCAAATTTATGATTATTTTTTTCTCCTCTAGTAGTGTACAAAGCACCTTACAGCACCATGAAAGCTATTTAGTAAGCATGAAAATTCCAGGTGAGCACCAGCTTGATTTCTCCATATTCTGATGACTCACATAGATGGTGTCTTCAGCATGAAACTCTTACTCTCAAATTTTGAGGCTAGCCAATAGCAATGGCAATAACTTTTAACATTTTTGGGTGGGGGACCTTATTGGCCAACAATTCCAAAAAGAGGTAATCTATTCCTCACACTGGACTTTTTATTTGTTAGCATGTGATATCCAGTGACCCTTTATGGGGTAACTCCATTTAATTTCTTTATATATGTGCTTGTATATATTAGTACATAGAATATACAAAGACCTAAAATATCCTAAACGTTAAAAAAAAACAAACAACCCAGCTTAAAAATGGGCATGGTGCCAAACAGAGAGTTGTCAAAAGATAAAAAAACAAATGACTGAGAAACACTTTTTTAAAAAAAATGTTCTACATCTTTAGCAATCATGGAAATGCAAAACTACATTGAGAATTTATATTCCAGAATGTCTAAGATCAAGTAAACAAACCCCAAATTATGATGATGGGTGCTGATATGAATATGGGAAAAGGGGAACACTTATTCTTCACTCCTAAGAGTACAAACTGGTACAGTCACTATAAAAGCCAGAACTATCCCCACCACACAACTCAGCGATACCACTGAGGCTTATTCTCTAATAAAACTAAATCCCACCACAGACACACCTGTTCATCCAGGTTTGCTGCTGCTCTCTTTACAACATCCAAGAAATGAAGACAGCCAAGATGCCCATCAGCTGATGAATGGATTTTAAAATATGTAGAACATTTGTACAATGAAATAGAATTTAACTGTTAAGAAAAACAGAATTATGCCTGTTATGAGTGAATGAATGAAGAGGAAAGCAATCATTTAAGGTAATCCAGAAACATGAACATTGCACATTTTTGCTCATTTGGGGATTTTAACTTTGAATCTTCAGCTGGTATGTATTCTATTCAGAATAATATAGAAGTCAGCGGATTAGTAAGGAGGGGCTTTCAAGAGAGGGGAGATAGAACCTTTTTCTATAAAAGGATACAGGGGAGTGATGGAGCAAGAAAGGCTAGATGAGTGGGAAAAAGGAGGGCAGAATAGAGGAAGGCATTGGGGAGGGGTAAGTACACTGAACACGTTTGAAAAAGCTGCGTGGAAACCCACTACTATAGAAGTTTCAGAAAATACATACTTAAGTATATGTAGAAATTTAAAATTTCATAAATACTCTTGATGCCACTCTTATGTAGAATCTGAAAAGGTTGATCTCAGCAAAGTTGGTAGTAGAACAGTGGCGTAGGGGCGTCAATGAAGACAGCTTGGTCAAGGGGATCTGTGATACATTATAGTTAGACAGAGGGCCATGTTTTGGAGTTTTATTGTATGGTAAGGTGACTATATATCAGTGTTATTATTGTCAATAGTATGTTCCAAAAGAACTATAAGTACAGATTTTGAATATATACTTGTTTTTCTAAACTTGCATCTCCATGGAGGGCTGTGGTTGTATGGTTGTGGATGCAAGCTGCAGCTTTGGTGGGAGCTTGAGCTGCTGCTGGATATATAAGGGGATGGGGGTAATAGAGCTTTGGCTGGTATTAGGTCTTATTGCTGGAACTGAGACTGTTGTGTCTTCAAATGCAACAGACTGAACTGGGTTTGTGGCTTTTCTTTATGGAATAGACTAGTGGTACTTTATGGAAATGGACTAGTGGTTGCTGAAGCCTGGGTTTGGGAAGTCAACACCACACCCAGAACTTCCCTAGACTCCATCAAAACTGGAGAAGGTCTGGGGAAATACTAGAGTAGCTGTATGGAGGGAAAGACCTAACATCTAAGTAGACCTGGGCACCCAGAACGACCAGTGGCAGGGGCATTGATAGGGACATGAGCACTTGTTCACTTGTTCTGGTTCACTTTCCTGGCATTTCTAATATGCTCTTGGGGGATGCACCTGAGAGTATCTAGCAAGAGTGGTTCTTTAACCACACCTGGATCTGGTACTCCTTCAAGCCAGTTTTTTTTCCCAGCTCCATATGTTGCTTATATGTGGGAAACTTGCAAAATCTGAAATTTGCTTTCAGCTCTCACCTTTGTTCCTTGGTGACCTTAGTGTGCTCACTCTGCTTATTGCTTGAAGCCTTGAGGGGAAGCTGAAGCCCTGAAGGGACTTGGAGAGCCAGAGCTGGAAAACAAGGTGGATCTGAGGGACATGGGTAAACCTGGAAACCAGGGTTCACTTGGGGTCATGGAGGCGTTTGTAGACCTGCAGGGAAGGGGACTTTGGGGGCATTTGGAGAGCTGGGGCACCTGTGTATTTAGAAACAGTGGGGGATCTTCCTCCATTGGAACATCTAGGAAATCAGCAGGATTCTATATCTTGGTACACTCTGTTCAGGTGTTTGAGGATTTTGTTACAGGATCTGGGGCTTGTCACCTCTGATTGTTGGGCCCTCCCTTCCCACCCACTCTGCAGCTTCCCCACTAATGCAATCTTGCAACCAATTTTGAATGTTCTCACCCCAGAGAAGTCATAAATATTTAAGTTGATATACAAGCTAATTATTCAAGTTTGAGCACTGCTTACAATGTATTGCATGTATCAAATCATCACATTGTCTCCCATAAACATGCATAACTGCTATGTATGCAAAAATAGCATTATGAAGAAACTAACTTTAGGAGCAACGTGAAAATTAACTTTGCAGCTTGCAAATGAGCAAAATGTACACAATGATCCTCTTTGAAAGGCTATTATTCTTCTTGAGTCTTTCTTGTTTCCAAAATAAAATTTAATTTTTAAAACAACTGGGGCCTGAGGCAAGAATGTAGCTCAGTTAGTAAAGTCTTTGCCTAGCATGCTCAGAGCGGTGATTTCCCTCCCTCACCCCACTTAAACTGGACTTGATGATGCGCACCTGTAATCCTAGCAGCTGGAGGTGGAGGTAAGAGGGTGTAAAGTTCAAGGCCATCTGCAGCTGCGTAGCGAGTTTGAGGGTGGCATCTCTGAAATATTCCAAACAGATCACTATATTGTTCTAATCAGTGAGCACTAGGCATTATATATCATTTTTAAAAAGTTTTTTTTTTTTTTTTTTTTTTTTTNCTAGAGAGAATGTGGGGTAAGGGGAACACTCCTCCGTTGTTGGTGGTAGTGCAAACTTGTACAGCCACTTTGAAAATCAGTATAGTGATTTCTCAGAAAATTAGAAAACAATCTACCTCAAGACCCAGCAAGTCTTTCTCTTCCGGTCGCAGGCGCTTCGGGAGCCGCCGATTACCGTCCAGCCATGGCCAAGTTCAAGAACCACACCATACACAACCAGGCCCGGAAATGGCACAGAAACGGCATCAAGAAACCCCGGTCACAAGGATATGAATCTCTCAAGGGGGTTGACCCCAAGTTCCTGAGGAACATGCACTTTGCCAAGAAGCACAACAAGAAAGGCCTGAAGAAGATGCAGGCAAATGCAAAGTCCATGAGTCCACGTGCGGAGACCATCAAGGCCCTGGTGAAGCCCCAGGTGGTGAAGCCCAAGGTGCCAAAGGGCCCCAGCTGGCTTTAATTGCTCACCCCAAGCTTGGAAAGCAGATTAGAAGCTACAGGGCCAGGGGTCATAGGCTCCAAAAAAACAAAGCCCAAGGTTCAAGCCAAGGCAGAGGCCTCAGCTGCAGTTCAGGCTCCCAAAGGTGCCCAGGCCCCTGTGAAGGCCCCATAAAAAAGGTCTCAGTCTGCCAATGTGAAGACAGATGGACTGGTGTGAACACCTACACAGTATTTTCAGATGTCCAGGACCTTATGCTGTTTTTACAAATAAACGTGAGGCAAGTTCTGTTAAAAAAAAAAAAAAGACCCTGCAATACCACTGAAGAGTCTTGCTTCTGTGCCCTCTGCACCTTGCACACAGAGCCCTTCAGCTACTTTCAGGCAGATCTCAGACTTCTGCAAATTGCCAGCTCACAAGTGTTCCTGTCGATAAGGCCTACTCTGCTAGTCTTAAGCCCACACAGCACAAAGCAAAAATCTTGGAGCAGAGAAAAGAATGCCAAGTAACTCTGCTTAGAAAGATGCCATTAAAGTTAGTTAAAATAAATATTCCTAGAGATAATAATGAGATGTCTCCATGGGCTCCTCAAAAAGAAAAAGAACAAAAAAGCAAATCTCTTTCTCTGATAGGAGAGATGCAGAAGTCACTGAGAGGCAATTGTCTTTTGAGGCTACTCACCCGGTCTCTGCCCTCCCTTGTCCTTGCCCCTGGCCTGAGGGCGATCCCCCCACAAAGGCTGGTGGCTCTCTGCAATCTCACAGTCTCATTTCCTTGTAGGGGCTGATGTGAGGTTTCATTTCAGCAGTATGTTCTTGTTCTGGGGGCTCTGGGGCCCCACTCAAGGACTCAGACTTGCAACTAGGGCAGTGCATAGGAATTTAGTAAACAGTGTACCAGTGTTGCTCAACGCGTGAATGAGTGAGCAGAAACCCTTCACTCCTCCTGGGATCGCAGGGAAGGAGGTCCCTTCTTTAGTCTTGCTCAAGGCCTTGCTCTCATCAGCTCTGTGTACCCGTTCCTGTTCTCATCCCTTTTGGACTTTGTATATTGCGTGACAGCCAGGCAAACAAAGCGGTGAGTGTATGCATGTTCCGAGTGATTATCACTTTGGGGAACATCTGGCAATGAATATGCTTAACTCTTATTTATGCTGTGCCTCAAGGAGCTGCCCCAAGCTAGAGAAGGACTGGAAAGCAGAGGAGGTATGCATTGTCACCGAGCCACACAGTCATACGTGTGTGGCAGTGGTTGTGTTGCTCCGAGCGGCAGGGAGCCATCATGTGCCAACTCCCTGGTCTTTTGGCAGAAAAACTCTCTTGTTTTTAAACATAGAAAGGATCATTCAGGAAGAGGTGAAAGGGAATGATTTTATTCTCATCTCTTGCTCCACTAGTGAAACCATGTTGTAACTCTTGGGTGGAGTGTGGTAATCATTTAAAGACCAACAGAGAAATCAGTAAATTCATTCGTAGGTGGGAAGTTTCAGGTAGATGAGGCAGTCATAGATTTTATTTTTATATTTTAATTAAAAATAAGCTACTTAAGAAGGATGCAATACCATAGTTAAGAGGCCTTGGAAGCATTGTGATGTAATATTTTCTTATGCATGTTCTTAGCTGTTCTAGTCACGGTCCAAAGCATGAAAGGAGATAAGAAATTTGTACAAGATGTACTTACCTTCAGCTCTGAAGGAGGATCTTTCTGGCCACGATGACCGAGAAGGAATGAGCTTTGAAGAAGAGGAAGCAAACGATGCTTGAGCTTTGAAGACAAGCAAGCAAATGATTCTTGGACCAGGAAAGGCCGGAACATATGCATCACTGGGAGACAGCTACTTGTTGTCATAACCTTGAGTAAATGTCACTTGAAGTGAACTGCGTACTTCTGGTAACCCAGAGCTGGAGAGGCCGAAGGAAAGAATCTGATGAAGGCAGGATTCCTGGCTCTAGAGAGAGGAGATTCTTTTGAGTGTTCCTGAAAATGTCTATAGCAGATTGTAGAATTGTAATCATTTTCATTTTAAGTGTTATTTTAGAATTGCGTTTAATTATCCAAGGAAGGAATTAATAAGTTGGAATTTTCAGGGAATTGTTCTGGAGGAATAATTGTTTTAAAGTTGCAAATGAACCTCCCAAGAGCTCCATCTTGTCAACATTTGACTCCTTAACCTCATTGAGAATAAGAAAATAACCCATCATTCATATTTCATAAGACAAACAAGGGAGCAAAGGGACTTGTGTGCTCAAGGGCGCCTGATGGGGCTTGGGATAAGATAAAAAGAAACCCCAAAGTTTTCTGCGTTGCTAGTTCTTCTCTGCCTAAAACTGTCCTGAAAACCACTACTAATGGTTCGCCATTTAAAGCAAAATTGTTCGGTTTGGGGGACTGCAATGTTATTTTCTGTTTGCCAAGGTCTTCAGGGGAAGGACTGCTTTTGATAAAAGCCACATCACCGAGAAGTGTGTGTCCATGTGTGTGTTAGAGATTTAACCCTGGGCCCTACAAATGCTAGGTCTGTGCTCTACCAGGAGGCACATGCCTAAGTCCATCCTGAATTTTAAGTGTGGACTGGGTTACGATTTGGTTGGAGCTGGATTTATAGACTGAGATGCTGATAGCTGAGCTCTATGACCAGGGCTACATGGCATCACTATTTTATTTATAAATTAAACTTCTAATTATTACCTGTTCACTCTCAAGATGGGACTGAACAAGAGAAAGGCAGGAAGGACATCACGGCATTTTGTCTTCATAGCACAGGGCCTGGGGATACGATTCAGTGATGCTTGCCCAACATATTCAAGGTTCTGAATTTGATCCCCAGCACCAGATTTTTCAAATCTTTGGCAACACGTGTGAGGTAAACTTTACCGAATATGATGATGTGGCGGAGACCATGACAAGTGTTTCTGATTTTGTTCTAAGGATGAGAAGAAGCGATTGGCCTTTAGAAAGGGGGTGATTCAAAAGTGTTTCTTTGGCTGCTTGTGGAGGATACACTGTAGGGCTAGGAAAATGGAAGGGGAGTGGAGGTGAGAGGTAGAATCTTCATGGGCTGTGCTGAAGGAGGAGAGACTGGCAAGTGGGAAAGTGAAACCAGACATAAACCTTTCAGACTTAAGCTTTGTTTTTAAAATAGGGCTGGAGATGTGGCTTGGTGGTCGTGAATGTGGACTCCTCTCACAGAGTTAGAGGCTAGGGTCCCAGCACCAAAATCAGGCAGTTCACAATCAATTATAATTCTTGCTCCAGGGTCTGATTTCTTCTTGTGGCCTTCACAGGTACTCATGTGTACATACCTCCATACAGATACACAATTAACAATAAAAGCAAATATTTAAAATAAGAATTACGAGTGTTAAAATTTTCCACCTGCTTCTTATGTGTTTATTTATTCTTTGAGAACTCATGCTGCATTTTTTGGTCATATTCTTTCCTATCCCTTATCCTCCGTGCTCCCTGCAAATCCGTGTTATTTCTCTCTCTAAAGAAAAGAAAAGAAAAGAAAACCATGTCTCTGATTTGTGCTTTGAAAAATTCTAGAAAATACAAATCTGTGCCAGGTGTTTTTTCTAATGTATAACCCAGTGCTCTGTCCTTGGGGGGAATAAGCCATTAATAGATGTTAGGGACCAGGTCAAAGTAAACAGAAGGTGTACGAGGAGCACTGTCTCATGATGTCCTGATATTCAGGGCCCCAGATAGAGGTTGTAATTGATCAAGGAAAGGTGACAAGTTTTGTTCACATGGGCAGTTACTCCCTGATAGCTTCCTAGCTGCCTGCGCAGAAAAGAAAATCATGTGCATGTTGTCACAGATCCTATGTGTGTCCTGCTCTGTATGGAAAAATACCATCTCCTTAAAGTCTGTCACTGCTCTGGTTCTTTTATTTATTTATTTATTAAAATTTTTTCGAGACAGGCTTTCTCCGTAGCTTTTGGTTCCTGTCCTGGAACTAGCTCTTGTAGACCAGGCTGGCCTCAAACTCACCGAGATCCGCCTGTCTCTACCTCCTGAGTGCTGGGATTAAAGGCGAGTGCCACCACCGCCCGGCTGCTCTGGTTCTTATAACCTTTCTGCCCCCTCTTCTGCGTGGATCTGAGAGCCTTGCGGGGAGGGTGTGATAAAGGGATCTCATTTGGGGCTGAGTACTACAAAGTCTCTCCCTCTCTGCGTGTTGTTCGATTGTGGATCTCTGCGGATTGCCTTCTACTACAAGAAGCTTCTCAGAGGAAATTTGAGGAATTCGCCAATTTGCGGAGGTAGCAACATGCTGTTACAAGTTGTTTTATTGCTATGTTCATTTGTCAGAATAATAGTAGTAGGATTTCCCCTAGGGACCATGATCCAGCTAGTCTCAGGTTCTTAGCCTCAATTACAACATCACGTACGCATTCCATTTCATGGAGCGGGCCTTAACAAAATCCAGTTAAAAAGTGGTTGGTTACTCTCTTAACATTTGGGCAGTAAGTGGGCATTTACCGTGCGCAGGCTGATATTGTGGCTCAAAGGGTTCATAACCGGGTGGGGATGATTCCTTTTGCCCTCCAGGAAGCACGTAGAGCATATTACATCATTATAAGCACTAGCCAGTAGGGGTAAAGTAGTTTCCAGTTGACTACCAGCTAGATTTCTCCATGTTCTATGCCATGTAAATGTGGTGTCTCCTTACTTTCAAGTTGTAGAAGGTAGAAAAAGATTGATTATCTCTTTGGCCAATAGCTCCAAAAGATATAACCCTTTCCTGGTGCTGGAGTGGGGGTAGTGGTTGTCTAGCAGCATATAATGTTGGCTGAAGTATTATCTCTCTCATTCTATCAAGATAATGTTTTGATATGCACATATGTGATAAACTGGTCATAATAGATAGCAATCAAATGATTCTTCACCCTGCACAGTCACCTTTTCTTCTCGGCAGTGAGGACTTCACTTTTTCTAGTAAAGCTATTTTTAGTTATTAAAATATTGTTTGGATTTTATTCATTTATTTTATTTTTTTCTTCTTTGAAAAATTGATTTTTTTTCCCATGAGACCTGGTGCCCCCTTCTGGCATGCGGGCACACATGGAAGGGATGCTGTACACATAATAAATAAATCTTAAAAAAAAAAAAAGAAAAAAATATCTCCTGCGAGTGCCACTTCAGTCTCTGAGAGGTCATATGTACATCAGCCCTGCTGTGTGTAGAAGGCCTTGATTTCTTGGTGTCCTCCATCCCCTCTGGCTTTTATACTCTTTTTGTCTCCCCTGCTGCAAAGTTCTGTGGGCACAAAGGGTAGGGATTTGATAGAGGCATCCCATTTTGGGTTGAATGTTATAAAGAGTTTCAATCTCTGCACACTGTCAACTTTTGCGTCTCTGTATTTGTCCCCATCTGCTGCAGGAGGAAGCTTCTCTGATGACGGCTGAGTAAGACACTGACCTATCAATATAGCAGAATGCCATTAGGAGTCATTGCATTGCTATTTACTTTTAGTGGAACAGCAATATTTGATTTTACCCCAGGTTTCTGAGCTATCTAGTCTCAGGTTCTTGGTCACCTAAGCAGTGTCAGGAATGGGTTCTCTTTTGTGGAGTGGACATCAAATCAAATAAGACACTAGCTAGTTACACCCGCAAGCTTCATGCCACCATTGCCTTAGCATAGTTTGCAGGCACTGAAGTTTGTAGAGCAAAGGTTTTGTGGCTGGGTTGGTGTTTACATTTCTCTTTGAGTACCTTCCTGTACCAAAGTCACTAGAACATTGGGGTGAAGGCTCAATGTAGGCACAAGATCACTTATGTTCAATGAGTTGTATGGGTGCTGTCTTTAGCAAAGATGCCTTGTTATCAGTTTGTGAAGAACAGCATATAATCTAGGTAACATCCTGTGTTGTGTGGGGGTTCCCATGGAACCTATTTAGTCAACAATTCAATTCAGTGTAACATATTACTGGTTCTGAAAGCTTCATTTGGTGATGAGAGATGATGATTATTTGACAATTTCATTTAGAATGCCTATATATATGTATGAATATATATGTATGTATATTTATATATACATTTTAGCCCCTACTTGGGTTCTTGGAGCAGCATTTTCTTGGGTGGGCTCTATTTGCTAGAGGCAAGCACGTCTCATTGAAGAGAGGTTTCCTGATTTAGATTTAGTTGTAAAAACTTTGCAATCCTTTTAAGAGGCTCTACAACAAAGTACTTAGATGAAGTTGATAAATAGCCGACAGAATGCTTCTTGGTGGTGGCAGGGACCTTGAAACTTCAGAGTTGTGACAATAAACAGGACTCCTGCAAGTACTTCTGCCATGAGGCTGGACTCTCAGAAACTAAAGAATGAACTGGAAGCAGCCATCAAAGCCACGGCTTTAACCCTAGCTATATCACTTAGCAAACTAAAGACTCACATGGCCAGAAAATGAGAGCTATACTAAATGGTTTTAAGTGTGTTTAAAAATATATGTAAGCTTGGGAGAGAAAAGAAAAAGGATAAAGTCCTTGAGAGAGAGAGAGAGAGAGAGAGAGAGAGAGAGAGAGAGAGAGAGAGAGAGAGAAGTTGGGTGTGGTGGCACACACCTTTAATCCCAGCACTTCGGTTGCAGAGGCAGGCGTATTTCTGTGAGTTCAAGGTCAGCCTGATCTACAGAGTGAGTTCCACAACAGCTAAAGATATTCAGAAAAACCTTGTCTCAAAAAAACAATATTAAATATAGAAATAAAAGAAATCCATAAAATGGATTCTACACAAAGCATCTGGGTACTGTATGTTATTGTGTTGTCTTTGAATTGCTTGATGGCTTAAGAAGAAGCAACAGCTGCTAAAAGACATTTGATTATAAATGTTGCTGGATTAATCCAACATATATATTTTGAAAATGCCTTGAGTTCAAAGTTTAAGTTGGGAAACAGCTTTTGCTTTTGTTTCCTCAGGAAATGAGAGGTTGTAGATTTATTCGTTGTTATGAAAAAATCATGTTTGATCAAAGAAGACCGCCTGAGAAATCTCTGATAGGAGCAGATGGCCCAGAAGTCTGAGTTCTACATCCAGAACAGCTTCAAGACTACTGATTGAAATGATCAAGCCTCCAAGAATACTCTAGTCAGGATTTGGCCATAATTCTAAATTTTCTTTAGGTCCCCATAAGATTACCAGCACATCCAATCAGCAGGAAGTAGCTTAGAAAACTACACCCACATTTCCAAGAATTGAAGTATGGATTTTTTCTATGTTTAGAGTGGTAGTAACAAGTTGTTATGGATACAGGTCAGGAGGAAGCTAAACAAAGGAGATTAGATTCTGAGATTTTGTTTTGCAAAATCTCCTGTGGTTGTTGAACCCTGCAAAAATTTGTCACTGTATTGTTTTAATAAAATGCTGAATCACCAGTAAACAGGCAGGAAGGATAGCCAGGGCAACCAGGTAGGAAGGACAGGCGGGCTAATGAGAAGAGGAGAACTCTGGGAAGAGGAAAAGCTCGGTCTGCAGTCATCACCCAGACATGAGAAAGAAAGATGAGAATGCCTAACTGATTAAAGGATCCAAGCCACATAACTAACATAGAAAAGAATTATGTGTTAATGTAAATTATAAGAGTTAATAAGAAGCCTGAGCAAAAAGGGGAACCAGTTTATAATTAATGTAATCCTCTGTGTGTTTTTATGGACCACAGCTGAGTGGTGGGACAGAAACCTCAGTCAGCAGTTGCTGATTATTGTGAGTCAATTTTGTGTCGAGCCAGGTTGCTGAAAGCATTTGTCAGCTCTATAAATTTCCTAGTGGAATTTTTCAGGACACTTACATATACTATCATATTATTTCTTGAAATAAAGATACTAGGACTTCTTTTTAATTTCTGTACTCTTGATTTCCCTTGTTTGACTTATTGTTTCAGTTAACATTACAATTACTATATAGAATAAATAGGTAGAAACTGGACAACCTTGCCTTTTTTCTGACTTTAGCGGAATTGCTTTTAGTAAAGGCTCTCTCCATTTAATTTGATTTTAGCTATGGGCTTGCAGTAGACTGCCTCTATTATGTTGAGGTATATCTCTTATCTGTAATCTCTCCAAGACTTTTATCATGACGATGTGTTGGATTTTGTTAAAGGCCTTTTCTCCATCTAGAGAGAAAATCATATGGTGTTTTCCTTTCAGTTTGTTTAGATGGTGAATTGTATTTACTGATTTCCTTATATTGAGCCATCCCTGAGTCCCTGGTATGAAGAGGGATTGATAATAATGGACGGTCTTTTTTGATGTTTTTAGATTCAGTTAGAAAATATTTTGTTGAGAAATTTTGCATATATGTTCATAGGGTAAACATAATTCTCTTTCTTGGGGGCTCTTTATGTGGTTTGGGTATTAGGGTAACTGTGACCTCTTCAAACAAAATGAGATATATTTATGAAAATTAAAACTGTTTCTATTTTGTAGGGTAATTTGATGAGTATTATTGCTAACTCTTCCATGAAACTCAGGTAGAATTCTGTGATGTCCTGATTTTCTTTTTTCTTCCTGGTTTTCTTTTTTCTTCCTTATTTTTTCTTTTTTGTTGGGAGACATTAACTGCACATGTTTCACAAGGGTTAATAGGACTATGTAAATTGCTTACCTGATCATGATTTAACTTTGTATCTATAAAAAAATCTCTTTGCTTAGTGGCATTTCAATTGTATTTTAAAAGAACTAAAGACTACCTAAAAATCTGAGAGTAAAACAGTCCCCACTGGCCATCTTACAGACCAGGTAATGGTAAATACATACATTTAAATCAGGTGCCACAATGACACCCACCTTTTAATTCCATTAGTCATAATGACATTAACAATGACTAGTTGGCATAGAAACCAGCTGGTACATGCCTTTAATTGAAATGCTTAATGCCTTTAATCCCAGCCCTAGAGAGGTATATAAGACAGGAGGAAACAGCTCTAACAGTCTTTTGCTAATGTTCCTAAAGGCAGGATCACCATTTCAGACTGTGGTCGAGGTAAGAGTCAGTGGCTGGCTGGATGCTTTGCATTTTGGATCCTTGGTTGAACCCCATTTTTGACCCGGCATTTTTATTAATTGTGCTTTACCTTTCTTTTAGGTTATCAAAATTGAGAGAATACAGGTGTTTAAAGTGCCCTCTTGACTTCGTCCTCTGGATATCCTTCGTGTCTGTTATATACCCCTTTTAACTTCTGACTGTATTAATGTGGATATTCTCTCTCATGAGTTAATTTAGATAAGGGTCTGCCTACCTTGTTTATCTCAATGAAACAAATCTTTGTTTCACTTACTGTACTGTTCTGTTTCTATTTTGTTTCCAGATTGGATTTGATATTTCTTGACAATTACTATTTTTGAATGTGATCTTTTTCTAGAAATTTCACTTGTTCTGTAAGTTATTATGAGATCTCTCCAGTTCTTCTATGTAGGCACTTAGTGTTATGAACCTGTAAAATCTCAGAACCACTTTTAATATGTCCCACTGTTTTGTTATTCATTTATCTTCAATTTTAGAAAGTCTTCAATTTCATTTTTATTTCTGTCTTAATTTTTTCATACAGTAGAGAGCTGTTCAATTTTTGAGTGTTTGCTTTCTCTATGTTTATGTATATCTATTTATCTATATATTCACTTATATCTGGATTGTCGTATATTGGTGAGAGAGAAGTATCCTTGTTCACCACTATCAGAATTTGGTGGTCACATTGTAATTGAAACTCGGTAGTGATACTCTTACAAATATGGGATTCCTTTTATTTGAGGCATAGATGTTAAGAATTTTTTTTTGATTATGTAGTATCTAACCACATCTTTTTTGATTATGTAGTATCTAACCACATCTTTTATAAGAGTAAAAAATCTTTCCAGACAAGATCATGGAAACACAGACCTTTAATCCGTTAACCAATGATACACACCTTTTAATCCCTGCAGCTACACTAGTTTGCATAAAAGTCCAGTGGTACACGCCTTTAAACTTCAGCATTGCTCCATACCCTTTGTTTTCAGTTTCTTCTCCAAAGTCCTGTGTTGACTTTCTGCTATGGCCTCCCTTGCTGGTAGACTTTAATCTGTACACTGACATAAGGAAGCCTTTTCTTCCATAAGTTGCTTTAGGTCAGCATTTTCTCAGCACAGCATGGAGGCATACTAAGATGGTACTATATTCAAAGTATGTATATCTGTGGAATTCAGATGTCAGAGTACCTACTCTTCCATCTGGCTTG
>NW_026067978.1:6613247-6614085 GCF_014885135.2 Alexandromys fortis | reverse complement strand
TCCCAATTTTCTGTAAACCTATTTTATAAGCTAGGTAATTGACACAATCCCCTCTCTGTATTTTTTCAGGAGCAATTTGTAATCCCCATTTTGGCAAAACTTTCTTTACTTCATCAAACATTTTTCTAAAGTTTGAGTCAGAGAGCAAAATGTCATTCAAGTAATGGTAAATTATAGATTTAGGGAATTGTTTACATATTATTTCCAAAGGATGACTTACAAATTATTGGCATAGGGTGGGGCTATTGAGCATTTCCTGTGGGAGGAGAGTCTACTGGTATCTCCTTGTAGACTGAGAGTCATTATAAGTAGGCATTGTGAAGGCAAAATTTTCTCTGTTCTTTTCTTGTAAAGGTATAGTGAAGAAACAATCTTTTAATAACTCAATAACTATAAGAGGCCTACCTTTTGGTAATAGAGAAGGCAGAGGATTTCCAGATTGTAGAGGACCCATAGGTTGAATTACCTTGTTGACAGCTCTTAGATCTGTAACCATTCTCCATTTACCAGATTTTCTTTTAACAACAAATACAGGAGAATTCCAAGGGCTGGTTGATTCTTCAGTATGGTGAGCATCTATTTGTTCCTATACCAACTCTTCTACAGCCTACAATTTGTCTTCTGTCAAAGGCTACTGTTTAACCCATATTGGTTTCTCAGTTAACCATTTTAAAGGGAGGTGTTGGTACCTCTAAAGATTTGCTATTTGCTTTGTGTTCTTATACACCCTGAATGGCTGGTAACCTTTGTGTATTGTACCTTAAAATATCCTTCCCAGAAATATGAGTTTCTGGGACTGCAGGAATGTTAATCTGGGCATTCCATTGTTGCAGCAGGT
>NW_026067978.1:6554652-6610071 GCF_014885135.2 Alexandromys fortis | reverse complement strand
CCCAGTGGGAGCTGAATTCTCCTCCTCATGTCCAATCTCCCTAAGAGCATTGATGAAGGATGACATGCCATTGCCGGAGTCCCCAGTTACAGCAATTCTTATTGGGTGTCTAGACATACTCTTCATTATATCATTAACCACACAGATCAGTTTCAGCAAGTTCCCCTCCTTCACAGCCTCACCATTTTTCTTATTGACTTCTTGAGATCTGAGGATCTGGTTGGTACAGAATGACTCATTGGCGGTGATGGATTTAGACGATGGACTGATGAGGGATTTTGCCATGTTTATGAAAAGTGTGACAGCCTGCAGAAGACAAGAAGACACTGGATGACACAGGAATCCACAGAAGTCACATACCCCAGTCATGAGAGTCATATCTGCCAGCGGAGACAGCATAGCAACTCCCTTGAACAGAGTGTGGTACCTCCTCTGGGATGGGCTCTCCCTGCAGCTGCGTGGTCCTTCCCCATGCCTACCTTATAGCTGCCCTGAGGACCTTTGAGCCCAAGCTGCAGAATGTCAGCTGGGTCCTTCAGTGGGAAAATGGGTGGGCAGGTCTGACCACTGCGGAAGCCAGCTTTCCACAGCCAGTCATCCGCTCTGCTTCTCCTCACGAGTCAAATATTCACTGGGGGCAGTGGTGGNAGAGTCATATCTGCCAGCGGAGACAGCATAGCAACTCCCTTGAACAGAGTGTGGTACCTCCTCTGGGATGGGCTCTCCCTGCAGCTGCGTGGTCCTTCCCCATGCCTACCTTATAGCTGCCCTGAGGACCTTTGAGCCCAAGCTGCAGAATGTCAGCTGGGTCCTTCAGTGGGAAAATGGGTGGGCAGGTCTGACCACTGCGGAAGCCAGCTTTCCACAGCCAGTCATCCGCTCTGCTTCTCCTCACGAGTCAAATATTCACTGGGGGCAGTGGTGGTTTACGCCTTTAATCCCAGCTCTCAGGAGGCAGAAGCAGGTGAATTTCTATGAGTTTCAGGCCAGTCTGACCTACACAGTGTGTTCCAGGTCAACCAGGACTACATAGTGAGACCCTGTCTTCAAAAGAAAGATGGATTTTGTGTTTGTATGTGTTGCATGCGCACATTTGTGCATGTGTGTGCATGTTGGTCAAGGGTGTTATTCCTAAGGAGTCCAGTCACCTTGTTTTTAATTATTTGGTTTTATGTGTATGGGTGTTTTTCCTGTGTGTGTATGTGCACCACATGTGCCTGATACTTGGGAGGCCAGAAAGCTGCTGGCTTTCCTGGAAGTGGAGCTACAGATGTTTGTGAACTGCCACATGGGTGCTGAGGATCATACCCTGCCCTTCTGGAAGAGCAGCCGGTGCTCTTGACCACCAAGTCTTCTCTCCAGCCCTTGTCTGTTCAGCTGGCCTCTCACTGGAACCTGTGGTTCATTGATGAGATTAGATTGTGGGGGCAATGAGTCCCAGAGATCTGTCTGTCTCTACTCCCCGGCAGTGGGGTTGCAAACTTATTTTGTCATACCTAGGTTTTGGGGTTGTCTTGTGTTGCTTTTGGTTTTTCTCTGATCAGGGTCTCACTATGTAGCCCTGAATATCCTGGAACTCACTCTGCAGACCAGGCTGACCTTGAACTCACAGACATTCACCTGCCTCTGCTTCCCAAGTGCTGGGATTAAGACATGTGTCTATGCCCAGCTTTATTCATGTGGGTTCTGGGGGCTGAACTCATGGCCCTATGCACTCTATTGACTGGACCTTTTCCCCAGCCCAAAGAATTTAACTATTTCTAATCACACTATGAAAATTTGGATACCATTCATCTGTAACTACCTTCACAGTAAACACCTGTAACCCATCAACTTCAGCAGACAGGACAAACCAAACTTCCCAAATAACCCAATGATTCGGTCTTTTGTTTATTTGACTTTTAAGATTTATTTGTAAGTATGCTTGCTTTGCTTGCATGTATGTCTGTATACTATGTGTGTGCCTCCTGTCCTCAGAAAGTGGAAGAGGCTTTCAGATCTTCTGAGAGGGGAGTACAGTTTTGAGCCACAATGTGGGTGCCGGGAATAGTTAAGCTGCCAGTGTGCTTAACTGCCTAGCCATCTCTCCATTCCCAACCTACTGATTCTTAATAAGCAGTAAATTTTTGTGTCCCCTTGTGTTGGCATTGGTACTAAAATAAGGATTCAGACTATTCTGCAAACGGGAGCTGACTGAATCCTTATCATGAGATTGAAGCATTTGTGAACCAGGGTTGTAGTGAGAATTGGCTGGGGTGACCTTGTGGGTTGTAGTCAAGATCACGGCTCCCCACATTGTTTCTGGGGAATGGGCCATCTTCACAACCCCACTGTTAGCGGGGATTGTTTAATCATGGAATTTGGAGAAACACATAAATCTGTGTTCCAAGGACATGATCAAAATGGCTCCAGAACAAACTATCCCTTATGTCCTTAAGAAAAGAAAGACTCTATTAAAATGTTCAGATGGCTGCGAGGCAGTGGTGATGCACGCCTTTAACCCCAGCACTTGGGAGGCAAAGGCACACGGATCTCTGTGATTTCGAGGCCAGCCTGGATTACAGAGCTAGTTCCAAGAGGCTGATACACAGAGAAACCCTATCTCGAAAAATCATAACCCAAAACAACAACAACAACAACAGAACATGATCAGATGGCATCTTGGGCCAATATAAAAGCTTCCCCCATTTTGCTATAACCGCCACTCTGATGTACCCAGCAATGTATTTTAAGATTACCTTAATTTCTGGCTTTTTGTTGTTGTATAAATCTATAAAAACTTCATGAAGCTCTCATGTTAGAACATGAATGTGAGGTGACCTAAATCTCTCTTCCTGGGTCATGATAAGTCAAAATGGCTCCAGAATAAACTACCTCTTATTTCCTTTAAAGGAAAAAAAAAAAGACAGGTTGCTTGGACATCAAAGTCCTTCTTTGTACATCACCACCAATATTTAAAAAAAAAAATTAAACCCAAGAGGCTGGGGTGTTATCAGTTGATGAGAGTACCTGCCTAGCAAGCATGCATCCCTAGGGTGATGTCAGGAGCATTTATCATGAGCTATCGTGGGCCGGGACGGAACTACAGCTTGTAGCAGTGATAATTCCGGTGTCAACCCACCCGAGAAATCATTCTCAGATGGAGGAAGCCTGCCTGGCAAAACCAGCAGGGCCGCTGACTCTGAAACTGCTGCTTTCATCTGTAATTTTGCGTGTGCAATAACAGCTATGATAGCTCGCCATTACTATGCATTTTCATGTAATGTGTACATGTAATCTCATGATTACATCTCAATATACGGGCACACACATTTGTGGATGGTCGAAAAGATTACTTCTCTCTATACGATATTCTCCACATTACGGTGAGAAATGTAGAAGCCTGTTCTCTATCATTAGCCTTACTGAAAGAGAAAGTTGGCCAGACCAGACATGTGTCCTTCTGGACAGGTCACACACGGAACTTTCACAGATTTTACCTACAAATCTGCTGGCATCTGTCCTTGTAGGACCTAAGACTTCAGAGGATTTATGATGAATTAGGGCGGTATTGCAGGTGTCTCTTCTTGTTCTTGGTCCTTCAAGAGACCAATAGCACCTAACTGACTAACCATGTCCAGATATTATTAATCATCCTTAAGAAATGTATTATTTGCCTTTTCCTTAGATCTCTCAATGGTTTAGTTTTCTCCCTTTTAACCTGTAGTGGCCCCTTTAAGAGACGGTGGGAACCTCCTCACAGCTGCAGCTACAAACTAGCTAAGTTTTGCTAAGCATCTTCAAAGAATGCCTGTGTCCCCGAGAACTTTCCTTGTTGCTTTACTATTACTAACAAGTTGCTAATGAATTAGCAACTTGGGAATTTGTTATGGTGGAAGAAATAGATTGAAAAGAAATAAGATGGAGGGCTGGAGAGATGGCTCAGTGGTTAAGAGCATTGCCTGTTCTTCCAAAGGTCCTGAGTTCAATTCCCGGCAACCACATGGTGGCTCACAACCATCTGTAAAGAGGTCTGGTGCCCNACACACAGACAGAATATTGTATATGTAATAAATAAATAAAATAAATATTAAAAAAAAGAAATAAGACGGAGGAGGAGAAGAAGAAGAAGAAGGAGAAGAAGAAGAAGTAGAAGAAAGAGGAGGAGGAGGAATGTAAAATAATTAGAACAAGAATAAATTGGAATAGAGATTTGTAACAGAGAATTGGAATTAGAATTGAGATAGAGAATTAAAGCAAAGAAATTATTAACAATTAGGACAGAAGAATTAGGGTAGAGTCAGAAGAACAGAGAGAGAAGAATAAAGAACACAAGAATAGAAAGAACATGTGTGAGAAGATTCTTTTCCTAAAGTCTTCAGACTTTAGTTCCTACCCTTATTGTGGCATCTCTTTTTTAACCCTGAGTGAAAACTTTTATGGCAGGCCCTTGAAAGTTTTCAATAGGTGAATCCCTAGTGTCATAGTAAACTGTCACTGGGCGCGGTGTCATACACTTCTATTCCCAGCACTTAGAATAAGAGGCAGAAGAATAAGAAAGTAAGGGCATCCTCACCTACACATTAAATTTGAAACTAGCCTGGACTACATGAGACCCTGTCTCAAAGGGGGGGGGGAGGAAGGAAGGAAGGAAGGAAGGAAGGAAGGAAGGAAGGAAGGAAGGAAGGATCTAACCCTTTCTGTGTGTATCTCCACCATTTAAAAACTTCGGAACTCAGTCAGATGTAGTGGTAAATGCCCTTCATTCCAGGAGAAGCAGGTAGATCTCCGGGTTCCAGACCAGCTTGGCCTGCAGAGTGAGTTCCAGGACACACAGAGGAAACCCTCTCTCAAAATTAAATAAGCAAGCAAGCAAACAAACAAACAAAAACTTGAAAACTGAAGACTATCTCTTTAATCCACACAGTGTATATCAGCGCCATGAATTACTCCCAGCCAGACCCACTTCCCATGAAGCAGCTGAGCACTTGGTCTGTCCCTACACTGAAGTGCCCTGTGTCTGCCCCATAAGGCCTATTGTACCACCTGTGGGACCCCTTCCAGGGTCCAGCTTCTGAGTGTTGGTTAGTTCCTTGTGATGGCCCCATACAGTTCTCTCCTGGTGTGGCCTCCCACCCCCACTCCCATCCCACCTTGGATGACCCCTCCTCTCAGTCTTTTCCTGGGATGCTTCCTCCCTTTGTTCCCCTCCTGGGATGGGTCCAGTTCTGCTCCCAAAACACTTCCTGCTGCTGCTCCTTACACAGTCCTTGGGTCTGGACCTGCCCTCTGTGTGAACGGGGTTGACTAAGAACCCCCACCTGTGTTTGAAGACTCACCCTGCTCCTTGAAACCCAGACAGTTTCAAAAGTCTCGGTTTTCTGACCCGGCATGGGGCAAGCCATGCTACCCACCTTCCAGATCTCCTTTAGCCACATCATGACCCAATGGGATGCTCTCTCTACAGCTCTCTGCTGTCTGGGTGAAGGCTCCTTCGTCTCCACTCAGATCTCTGGGCTGGTGTTCCTCTGGGGCTTCCTTCTCCCTTCAGTTTTATGCAGTATGAAGGTCTATGTGCATGGGCCTGAACTTTGTGGGTCTCTTACAAGCCTTAAGATCATTAAACTTCTTCAGAACCTATTAGAAAAATAATATTACAACACCTGAGTACAGATGGAGAAATGTATTGTTAGAAATAAGGAAGGAGAGCCTTCTGCTGTCTTTCCACGCCGACACCACGGTGCACACGAATGTCCTGGCAGAGGCTCTCAAGAGCATCAACAGGGCTGAGAAGAGAGGCAAACTCCAGGTCACCATCAGGCCATACTCTAAGCCATTGTTCGGTTACTAACTATAATGATGAACCACAGTCACATCGGTAAATTTTAAATCATTGATGATCACAGAGCTGGGAAAATTGTTGGGAGCCTCACAGGCAGGTTGAACAAGTGTGGGGTGATCAACCCTAGATTTGAGGTGTGACTCAAAGACCTAGAAATACGGCAGAACTCTCTGTTTGGTGACAACCTTAGTCTTCATTAACCACGAAGAAGCAAGACAAAAGCACACAGGAGGGAAATGCCTGGGATTCTTTTTCTAGAGATGTAAATACATAAACAAAAAGCCTCTGTGAACTGTAAGGAAGATTTAAGGCAAGAAAGAAAGAGAAAGGAAGGAAGGAAGAAAAGAAAGAAAGACACTAGCAAGCACACTCACATGTACACACACACACACATGCATACACACACAAGCAACACACTCTCACACCTGCATGAGAAGGTCACATACACAGTTTATGTGGCTGCACGTTGGTCTGTATCACTGGGTTCTGTCAAACTGTATTTTGCGGTTTTCTCCTCTGAAAGGTTAAAGATGAATGCAGCACCCTGCGAAGAGCCAGTTTCTCCAACACAGATAAAAACACTCAACTGAGTTAGACAGGAGTTCACTAAAGAAGCTAGCCTTCCAAGCCAGGACTCCTAGTCCCTGGGAGTTCCACATGAAGTACGCATGCACTTCACATAGTTCCAGGTCATTCCAATATTGCCAGTGGGGAGTTCTCATCCTGGACTCTGGCCCCAAAGGGAACATCAAGAGTGGCTGACTGAATGTGAGGAAACCCCCACCTGCTTTCTCTGAACTAGGTCCCTTCAGAAGACCCAAAGCCAGGGACAGACCAGTAAGGAAGGGCTGGTGGGTTGGAAGGACTCAACTCAGCCAAAACTCCAGGATCTCTGTGGTCCTGAAGACAGTCAGGGCTGGTGCCTGCTGCTCAGGATCCCCGAGAGGATTACCAGACCCCAGACAGCCTGCCCTGGGCAGTTTATAGCCCAAGCTGTGCTTAGCAGTCTCTCACCTACCTGCTCAGAAGCCTTAGAAAACCGGAATCCAGTTCAGGAGGGAGAGAACAGAGGTGAGGAGACCTCCCGGGAAGAGCGAGTACAGGAGCTGGAGCAGCTGAAGGGCAGCCTGTGCTCCTGGGTTTCCTCTCAGAACCTGCTCCACTCTGGACCTTGCTCCAACTCCTCACTTGTAGGCACGAGCCCTGCCTGCCCCCATACCCCCCCACCCCGGAGGAGGGGCCCCTGCCGGAGCTGCTTTCAGTTTCAGTTCCCCGAAATGGGTTGGTTTACTGGATTCAGCTACACAGCCTCCACATTCTTCTTCCGAGGGGGGTGGTGTTCTGTCTGATGGCCAGGCTTGGGGCTGGGAAGTCTGCCCAGGAACAGTGACATCCAAACTGCTGTCACAGCCTCCTGGTGTGACCCATGAGCCTCCTTCCCTGGAGCCCCCTCTTGCTCAGATGACAGCACTATGTTTAGTCACGGTGAGCCTGGTCCTCTAGGACTGTGGGCCCTTCAAATGCTGCTGCTGGAGGCTGCTGTCCCTGCTCGCTTGTTCGCTTGTTCCCTTCAACCCCACTCAGCCCAGGTCCACCGAGGAGGAAACTTCTCTGACCTGCTCCGATCCTAGATCTAGACAGGATCAAGGCATGTGGCCCCAACAGATTATGTCACCTTTAACTGGTCTCCTTCTGCCCATGAGTTTTTCCCAGTTCAGGATGATTTCAACAACAACAAAAATAAATAAAAAAATAAATCACTTTCTTCTATATGTATATGCCCACTTCCTGGGCAACATCTTTGCTCAGGGGCATGCCCTGGACCACTGATGTGCCCAGGCGTAGGGGAGTGGGCTGGTTTTCCTGCATTGCTGTTAAGCAGGACAAGACATAGTGGCTGGGCGAGGCCTATGCAATTGTCAGCGCAGTCCATGCTCCCTGGGCTGCTCCACTGCCTTTCACTGGCCCAAACTCTCAGTTTTGCCCACTCACTGTGTCTGGGTTTCCTCCCCCCACCCCGTCTCCTCCATCCCCATCTTTGGCTTCCGTATGTGTATGTATGTGCGCCACATGCATGCATGGGCCTCGGAGAGCAGCCGGAGATCCTGGAACTGGAGTTACGGGCGGTTGTGAGATGTGGATACTCAGCGAGAGCAGTAGCTCCAGCCCCTGCACTCAGGAGGCAGAGGCGGGCAGATCTCTGTGAGTTTGAGGCTAGCCTGGTCTACAGAGTGAGTTCCGGGGCAGCCAGGGCGATACAGAAGAACCCTGTGGAGAAAAAAAAAAAAAAAGGAAGGAAGGAAGGAAGAAGGAGAAGGAAAAAAGTAGAGTTGTGTCCTGCTTTCCCATCCCAGTCTTATGTATATATGTGATTTTTCTCTTGTTTTTGCATCCTAACCAAAGCTTTCCCTCCCTCCCCTCTTCTCCGTTCCCCACCTTCCTTCCTACCAGTGCCTTCTCCTCCCCGTCTCCCTGCCCCATCCACTCCTCCTCCACTGTTTCTCTTCAGGCACAGGCGGGCATCCCATGGCTATCGGCCAGCCATGGTATCTCAAGCTGCAGGAAGACTAGGCACGGCACCCACTCCTCCTCCAAGGTTGGATGAGGCACTCTGGCAGGAGGAATAGGTCCCAAAATCAGGCAAAATCAGGCAGCAGAGTCAGAAACATCCCCCACTCTCACTGCTAGGATATAAGTGATGTTTTTAGGAAGAGCTGGAGGCTCTCCCTCCTCTGCAAGGGAAGCCAGCTCTCCAAGGAAGCCTGAGGAAGCATGGCTGCTGTAAAGTTACATACTCATCCTGGCACCAACACTTTCCACATCCTGTTCTCAATGTCCTGCCTGCATGAGCCAAGTAGAGTGGGTGCCCAAGAGGTTTGGAAAGAATGTTTTAGATGCTTCCATTTTAATGGTCCTAGCATTCCAACTCAAGAGCTCTGGTCAGTCAAGTATTTATCCCAAGAATGAGTACAGCCAGGCTCGCTGGGAGGGACCCTGGCTGCCAAGGCAGGGTTTATTTATAGACTGGGCACCAGATAAAAGCTCAAGGCAAAGTGACTTAGCAATGTGCAGTGTGCAGCCACAGGATATGCAGAGCACAGGAAGCCTGCTCTGGGAGCCTTTGGCCAGTATCTCCTTCCAACTGGGGCAGTCTGGAGCTAGGGCTGCATCCTGGGACCAAGGCTTGATACCTCCTCACATGGCGGCCCACCTCGAGGCTGTGTTTGTAGATCATCTGCCCATGGAAGGCATATGGGAGCTAGTCACCTCGAAACCCCTCACTACCTCCTTGCTCCCTTTCCCTCAGCAAAATGTGAAAAGGCTCAGGTGTGAACGCTTGTCTTGCACACTGAGAAGTCTGGCTTGTCAGCCTTGCTGTGTGCTCTACCGTACTGTGCGTGAGCATCGCTGACACCTCTCAGGGATGCGGGTGCTAGGCTCACTCCCAGGTGTTCATTGCGGATGTTTGCCTATAACTAGCGTGTGTCAGACATGAAGACATATAACACATATACACACGCACACATGTGCCTATATGCAGGCAGACACAGAGCCTTCCCCTTCTGGTGGCCAAGTTGTTGAAGTCACCTGTCCTTTACTTTGAAACTAAATATAGGTGTCCTTCTCAGAGACAGTGGGGGAGGGGGGCCTTAGCTTTAGATCAAGCAGATTTTGTTGACATGGTTCCCACGTGTGGCCCCAACTCATACCACACTTGTCTCACTGTGATATGGAGATTCTCTGTGACTCTGAGGGAACTGACTACCTGGTCTCCTGATGTCTTGGGGCAAAGGTGGCTGTTGTTGTCTCTGCCCTCCTCACCTCACAAAGCACCTGAATCCAAGCTCCAGTTATCATACAGTCAGCTGATCTCCAATTCAATATAACTGAGAAGTTCGTGGTGGGGCCCAAAAATAAGCTTGCCTCCTCCTGCCTCTATCCCCAGAATAGATAACAGCCCGAGAAGTCTACCAAGACACCGGTGGGAGTGTCTCTACCTGACAGCCCCTTGGAGGAGTCAGTCTTGTTGTCAATAATTTGAGGTGTAATTCAGCCAAAAAGAAACGTTGTTGTTGTTGTTGTTGTTGTTGTTGTTGTTTAAAAAATAGATCTCCATTTATCTGAGTGGTGGTGACCATCTGGCTTTAAAGAAGCTCGGAGTGACATGGATTGGGTTAGAGGACACAGATTCAACTTCCTTCTGAGCCATCCCTTCCCTTCAGACTCAGGAATCCTCTGCTGACCCACGTGTTCTTCATGAGTGTTGGCATGCTCACTGAAAGGGAATTTGTGATTTCAGAGGTTTGTCCAGATAGCCATATTATAAGAAAGATGAGAACAAGGCCAAGAACCAAAAGTCGACCTTACCAGGCTGGGGCAGTCTTATTGACCAGTGAGGGGCCCCAACATTTCTGAGGGACAAACGTCAAGTGCACTTAGAGGGGACTGGGGGACATGTATATATACATGGGTAACTACCAGGAAGTTACAGCTTTGTGTATCTGTCTGTGTGTGTGCCTGTGTGTGCCTGTGTGTTTGTGTGTTTGCCGTGTATGTGTGCACTTATGTGTTGTATGCCTATGTGAGTTTGTGTGTTTGTATTTGCGTGCATGCGCACGTGTGTGTGTGAGTTTATGTGCATGATCTGTATTCAGGTGCCCGAGAAACCCAGAGGCGTCAGATCTCCTGTAACTGGAATTACGAGCCCTTGTGAGCCAGGATGTGGGCGGTGGGACCCAAACCCAAGTCCTCCATAAGAGCAGTAAGCACTGTTAACCACGAAGCCTTCTCCCCGGCCATCATGATATTCTATGAGTCCAGTCTCTTGGCTTCTCCTGCCACGGCTGCATCTTTAAGTTCTCTCTACCTTTCTTGCGTGTCTTGAAGATTCACAGCTGGGGGTGTGGGCTTTTATGTTAGACAAGCAAAATTTAAATTTCCACACAAAAAGTTCTTAGAAATCAACAGACCATGTTCTTTTTGCAGATAAACAGTGCCAGCTTCCAAAATAAATTTTCTCATTTGCGTGTCAGTTCCTCATGCTGCTATCCATTCCATTCGATTTCTGTTTTACACACACACACACAAAATCAATTAGACACACTTTGTTTTTAAACCTTCTAAAATAATTTGATCATGGAAAGACAGATGACTTAGCTGTTAATATGGCTCCTGAGTTTGGTGTGGGAAGTCCTTCTGTACATGTGTGGCTTTTAATGGTTAATGAATAAAGAAGTTGCTTTGGCCTGTGAGAAGGCAGAATAAAGTAGGTAGGGAAGACTGAACTGAATGCTGGGAGGAAGAAGGCAGAGTCAGGTAGAAGCCATGTAGCCCCACCAGAGAGATATGCCAGATGAAACCAGCCATGTGGTGATAAGCAGATTAACGGAGATGGGTTAGTTTAGGGTGTAAAAGCTAGCTAATAAGAAGTTAGAGCCAATAGGCTAAGCAGTGATTTAATTGATATAGTTTCTGTGTGGTTATTTTGAGTCTCAGCAGCCAGGAACGATCAAGCAGTCTCTGCCAACAGAAGTTCAATTCCCAGCACCCACATCAGGTAGCTTACAAGCATATATAACTCCATCTCCAAGGGATCCAATGGTTCTGGCCTCCACAGGCATATGTATTCACAGGTAGAATCCTCACCCCCAAACACACATATACACATAATTAAAAATAAAATAAAACCTTTTAAAAAACAAAGTAATTTGAATGAAAAGGTAGGCAAATTAATTTGCTAATAAAAATATTCAAGATAAAACAATGTCTTGGTTAAAAGTCAATAATGTAAACTTCTAAACATGAAAATCAAACAAAAAATAACAAACCAACCACAAACAAGATTTTTCGGGTATGCTCTGCTGTCTGGTGCATGCATGTTTGCCTGTGCACGCCTATGCCGCCAGTGTGTGTTGAAAACTCATGGTGCTTCAAGCTCTTTGTCCTTGCTACACAAATAGAACCATGTTTTCCAGGTAAGAGGCAACAACTTTCTCTTTCTCACAAGCGGCTTACTGTGTACTGCTGCCTGAGGCCAGCCTGGCAATGGCCATGTCCCAGAGAGGAGGTAAGGAGTTGGGAGGGAGGATTGAGCCAGGCCCTTGGTTGTTGGAGAATCTCGCAACGTGACTGACAAGCAGTCGGAATGCTTCTTTACTCACACAGAATTCAGTAAGCAGGTACAGGTTCATGTTGTTCCAAAACATAGACCGTATTATTTTTGTTTGCGGACGTGTGTTTAACTTTTGCTTGCATATCTTCTGGTCATCATTTATAAGCCATAGGAAAACAAAGTTATCTCTTACATCGTTTCTACTCATCAAACACATAGCCCAGCCTATTCTCAGGCTGGCAGCTCTTGGGTCTTCAAGGACACTAGTCAGAAGGAAAATCTCCAAGCCAGCCCAGGCAGATTGCCATGTCCCCAACAATGTATTATTAACTCTTAGTCAGAGTACCCCAAAAATCCCCAGGCTGAAGCTGCTGCAGTTATTTTTCAAATTCTGGCATAAACAATGTTTTACGTTTTATATCTTTATAGAATTTGTTTATATGCTGAATCCTGGCATTCTGTTGTTCCTTGGTCATATGATACCACAGTGACTCTGTACGAGGACAACTTTTCTAGAAAGGGAGGTCCTGACACCTCATTCTTTTTTTTTAATTTTATTGATTTTTATTGAGCTCTACATTTTTCTCTGCTCCCCTCCCTACCTCTCCCCTTCCATTCAATACTCTTCCACAGCCCCAATGCTCCCAGTTTACTCAGGATATCTTGTGTTTTTCTACGTCCCATGTAGATTAAATCCATGTATGTCTCTGTTTAGGTCCTCATTGTTCTATAGGTTCTCTGGGATTGTGATTTGTAGGCTGGTTTTCTTTGTTTTATGTTGTCTTTCTGGATCTGGGTTACCTCACTCAAAATAATGTTTTCTAGCTCCATCCATTTTCCTGCAAAATTCAAGATGTCTTTATTTTTCTGCTGTGTAGTACTCCATTGTGTAAATGTACCATATTTTCCTTATCCATTCTTTGATCAAGGGGCATTTAGGTTGTTTCCAGGTTCTGGCTATGACAAACAAAGCTGCTATGAACATAGTTGAGCACATGTCCTTGAGGCACGATTGAGCATCCTTTGGATATATACCCAAAAGTGGTATTACTGGGTCCTGAGGAAGATTGTTTTCCTAATTTTCTGAGAAATCGCCATACTGACATCCAAAGGGGCTGTACCAGCTTGCACTCCCATCAGCAGTGCAGGAGCTGACATCTCATTCTCTTATCATCTTTCCACACCATTCTTTGCCCTTCCATATAAGTCCCTGTGTAGGGCAGAGGTAACTTCACTAATCTAACTGTGTTGCTGTATAGGCCATGTCATAGCCTGAGTGTATGGTAGGTAGGAAGACGCTTGTAATCTGGTCTGTGGCCAACTCCTCTAGCCCACCGAATCTTGTTGGCCTTTTTAAGTTTACTTTGTTTTGATTATCTTGTTCCTGAGTAAGTATGGGGACAGATGTTTCAAGAATGTCTCAGAGCCTCATAAAGAGACCTCTGGATTCTCACAACCTCCAAGGCATAAGGAAGACCTCCAAGTAGAGCCAGATGAGGATATCCCCCTGAAAGCAGGAGGGGTAGTATGCTCAGGACTTTCCTGGGTAAGCTTAGAAGCAGTACTCCTGGGATAAGTCATAAATGATTCCTAAGAAATTTTCCATCAACCCAGTATCCCCAAATTGTACAGATAGTAAAAGCTCTCCCAAGCATGCAAACAGCTGTGCTGGCTGAATGACCTGGGGCTCCCATCAAATACAGCTGCGCCAACTGACCTCAGGCTACCACTGTGTGTATATATTACTGCACTGTGTGTGTGCGGTTGTGACAGTTATCTCTTCTTTCTTCATTTCCCCCTGATCCACAGTAAAGCCCGGACCATCCACACACACTTTGGGTCAGGAAGGGTGATGGGCAGTTACCTAGGTACCAGCAGGTGCATCCCCTTAGGACACATCCCTGCACTGCCATGCACGTGCTATTCATCCACAAGCTTCTTATAGGGTGCTCCATAGATCAAGAGGAGCTTTGTAGCCCCGTGGAAAGTAACCAGCAATTGACCTTCAACCTTTGTCGCTCTGGTGTCCTGCTGTCACCGTGGGTGATCCTTATCATCCTGTAGGCTTTCTGCAGGTGTTCACAAGGTTATAAATTCTTGGTATGCCTTTTACTGCAGGCTTAGGTGCTCAAGACTTCCAAGCTCAGGTTATCTCTGAGTCTCAGGGTCCTGAAATCCCAGAAACAGTTTTCTTTTCCTGGAAATGCTTGGGCTGCCCAGAAAGAAACTAAAACTGGCCTGGTTGGTTTCATTTTTTATGTTTACAGGCCCTCGCGGGTGTGAGTCTCAGCAATCAGCCAGCTCCCTCCTGACAGAGGGACACAAGCCAGAGGCCATTCCAGGTCCTTCTTCCAGCCTCACTCTAGGGACCTCATTTACTGCCCTCTGGGAAGGACATATCCGTGGGCTGTTTGTTGTGGAGCCCTGTGCTGCAGTGGCCACTTCAAGAGGCTCCGTATTGTCCACTGTTGCAGAAAAAATTGTGGCTCTGGTTGGCGCCAGAAGTTCGGATTGGTGTTTGTTTGTTTGTTTAACTTTTTATTTATTCTTTGTGGCTTACACATCATGCAACTCAGTCCCACTCATATCCCTGTCCCTTGGTATCTGCCCTCTGCCCTTGTGACCTCCCCCACAAAATAAAATAAGATTTAAGAGAAAAGAAAATAGAAGGGAAAAAAGAAAAAGAAAAATCTCAACATGGAAGCTGTAGTGTGTGTGCCACAGTGAGTCAGGCAGTAAACCCTTTTGTCCATACATCTCTACTTGCAAGTGTTCCTGGCAATGAGTCGTTGGTTTGGCTCAGGGCCTCTGGTTTCTGCTACACTATTCATACTGGGCCCTCACTGGGACTCCTCTTGGATATCCTGTTGTTACCCTGTGTCATGGAGATTCTGTAGCTTTGGATCTGCAGGACCAGCCCCTTCGTAGATGAGGTGGATGTTGGGGTGGGCCAACTCATAGCCTTGGTTCTAGGCCTGGGTGGTTCTAGGCAGGGTTGGTTGGTCAGCCCACCAGCTCTCCCCCATCCTCACCTCCAGGGTGAGCTCTCCAGCACTGCCCTAGCTAGTTCTCCCTAAGCAGCATGAGCAAGGGGCTAGGCAGGTTCTCCTTTCATGCCTTCCAGGCTGACTCACCCACACCTGCACCACCAGGGACAGGTCTACTGTGTTGCCCAGGTGAGCTGTAGAGGCCATTCTGCTCAATGCTGCAGCTGTTGAGGGGCAGGGACAGCTCTCTTACTGTCATGACCTCAAGGCTAGCTCTGCCACCTGCCACAGGCAGTGGGGATTGGAGGGCACATCTCTCCCTTACCCACACCACCTTATAGCGATGTGGGAGCCAGATCTCCCATGCTCACATTCTCAGGCTGGTGCCCATGTCCCAAGCCCCCATCAACAGGGTGACTGGTGTTGGAGGCAGGCCGCTACTTAGTTCCTGGCTGCTTAGCGCCGAAATAATCACACAGAAACCGTATTAATTATATCACTGTTTGGCCCATTAGTTCTAGCTTCTTATTGGCTAACTCTTACATATTAATTTAACCCATTTTTATTAATCTGTGTATCGCCACGTGATGGCTTACTGGGTAAAGTTCTGTCTGGCTCTGGCGGGGCTACATGGCCTCTTCCTGACTCCACCTCCTTTTTCCCAGCATTCAGCTTAGTTTTCCCCACCTACCTCTATTTCCTGTGCAGGGCCAAGATGGGATCTTTATTCATTAATGATAATCACAGCATACAGAGGGAAATCCAACATCACCTTCCCTTTTCTGTTTAAATTAAAAGGAAGGCTTTAACTTTAACATAGTAAAATTACATATAACAAAACAGGTATCAAGCAAGAATTACAGTTACAATATTTATATCTATTTTATCTTTTATCATAACTAAGGAAACTATAACTATAAATTCTTTAACTCCATCAAAGAATCTAGAAGGATATAACATTACCTAAGTAAACTGGAAGTGCATTGTAAGCAACTTCCAAAACTCTAGACTTGACAGAGACATTTCACTGCCTGGACAGTCACTCAAAGTTCTTCTGTACCATTGGGGCATCTATCTTTAACCTACAGGCCCATAGTATCCGGCAGACTTTTCCATAAAGCAGGAAATTTCAAAGACAGTTCCACCCATATTGGCAGTTTGTCAGTCACTTTTTTCTGTGTTCTGCAGAATGTCTGGCAGCCTCTTTCATGAAGCAGGAACCCCAAAAGATGCCTCACCTTCTGTAGGCAAGTACAATTCTCTATGGGTCCAGCATATCCAGTTCACCAAGCAGTCCTGTTGAAGAGTCCCAGAATAAGAAAATAAAAAATGTAGTTTCCAGAAATAAGAATGTAGAAATAAAGAAATATAAAGTTATAAGTCTAGGAGAATGAGAACAGACTGTTAGCCGCTTTCTCAGCAGATCAGGGATCAGGCATTCACAGTGAGCTATTTTCTCAGATGCTTGGGAAGCCTCCATCAGCTTAGGTCATTTCATTTTATAACTGGCTGCTTTATTTACAAGGCCAGAGCTTCCCCCTACAAATTGAGGGTAGTGTCCTGGCCATCCTTGATAAACGACAGATGTGAACTGAGTTAACCTTTAGGAGACAGAGATGCTGACGTCTGGGTTAGGCACTGTCTCTGTTGTGGGAAACTGGCACCATTAAAGGGGAGGTGTGGGGCTTCAGTGTACACTGCCTGGAGGAACCAGGAGAAACAGTGGACAAGGTAAAAACACAGATTTGACTAATGAGCTCTGATAATGGAGGTTGTAAAGTATGGCAGTCTGTACCTGAGTTTTACCTTGAGATAGTGTTAAAACCTTTCTGCTGTCTTCTAAGTTCTCAGCCTAAGAACCAATTAATTCTAATTTATTAACCTTCTGGTGTTACTAGCAGTCCCTTTTCTGACTATTGCTAAAGACATCTGTTTTCTTGCAATTAGTGACTTTCACTGTAATCTGCTCTAAAACTTATTTCATGACAGCTGCCTAGTTACCCATTGACGTTAAAACTCACTCCCCTGCTTAGGGTCTATGTTGACTGACTCATGGGTCAGGAAAATTTCCTTTGTTCAGAGATAATGCTTGGTGCCCCTACTATAAAAAGTGGGTTCAGAAACCAGCCTTTTGCCACAGTCTAACAGACACCATCTCTGGCTGTGGTCTCAGATAGCTGATAAGCTTCTGTGCCCCGTGGTGTTTTTTTTATATATATATTTTTATTTTTTATTTTTAAGTTTGCTTCTGGTTTTCCTAGGATCTGGTTTCTGGAATAAAGTTGTTTCTGGTTTATTAGACTTGGTGGTGTTCTCATCTTTGTACGACCCCTCCTGGACCCAACAATGTAGCTGGGCGGTGGTGGTGCACACCTTTAATCCCAGCACTCAGGAGGCAGAGGCGGGCAGATCTCTGTGAGTTCGAGGCCAGCCGGGGCTACAAGAGCTAGTTCCAGGACAGGCTCCAAAAAGCTACAGAGAAACCCTGTCTCGAAAGGCTTAAAAGGACCTGTGTGCAGGGTCGCCATCTTGCCCAAGTGCCTGACCCCGCATATCCTGGCTGTTTCTGCAGAATAAATGCTCTTTGCTTTTAGAGACTATTTGAGTCTGGGGTCTTCTTCAGCGTTTCTGGACCCTACACATACCAAATCATACCTGGCTGCTAGGTTCTCCTAGCATCCCACAGTCCCTACCTGTTACTTGATATAGCTGGTATACCCCACCCCCTACCCGAAACTTCTCTAGCCCAGGGGCTGAGCTGCCCTTCCCCCTAGAAGGGCTTTCAATTTTGGTTACCTAACCCTTTGGTCTACCCTTTAACCTCCTGGCCCCTTGTTCTCCTGGCTCCCCCCTTCCCCACCTCCATACCTGCCCAGCTCAGGACTTTACTCTGGACTTTCCCAATGTCCCTGCCTCTGGCTACACTCTCCTTTTATCTCCATAAACCTTCCCAAAAGCAGTCACGTTCTCCTTCTTCTTTCTTTTTTCATTCATGGAGCTGTTTAAGTATCTGAATAATCTAAATTATTGATAGAAATTTCATACAAAGAAAAATCTCCCTTTGCCAGGGTAGTGGCACACACCTTTAAACCCAGCACTCAGGGGGCAGAGGCTGGCCTGTGAGTGTAAGGCCAGTCTGTACTACATAGTGAGTTCCAGGACAGCCAGGACTATATAGTGAGACTCTGTCTCAGAAACAAGCAGCTGGGCCATGGTGGCACTTGCCTTTAATCCTAGTAATTGGGAGGCAGAGACAGACTGATCTCTGTGAGTTCAAGGCCAGCCTGATCTACAGAGCTGGTTCCAGAACAGGCTCCAAAGCTACCTACACAAAGAAACCACTGGATCTCGGCTTTCCTATGACGTTCTTGGTTTTAGCTAATGTCTCAGTTTCCCTCGCTTTGTCACATGCGTGGGTCCTGAAGCAGCCCCGTGTTTGTTTGCTCAACAGAAATAGGCTCGAGCTATGTTATGCTTCCCTTGACACAGCCTCAGCTTTTTTCAGTTCTTTGGGTCCATAACTGTCTTAGTTAGGGTTTCTGTTGCTGTAAAGAGACACCTAGACTATGGCAATGGAAACATTTAATTGTGGTGGTTCACTTATATATAGTTCAGAGGTCGAGTCCATTACCATCATGGATGGGAAGCAAGGCAGCATGCAGGCAGACATGGTGCTAGAGAAGGAGCCGAGCGTTCTTATATCTTGATTCACAGGCAAAAGGAAGTGGTCTGAGACACTGGGTGTGGCTTGAGCATATATGAGATCTCAAAGCCTGCTTCTACAAAGGCACACTTACTGCAACGAGACCATACCTACTTCAACAATGCCCCTGAGATATGTTCAACTAGATGTTTACTTTCATATGAATGTATTTTTCAGTCTTAAAATATAATCTTTTCTCATGCCAAAAAGCACAATTAGTTTTGTTTCTTATTCTTCTCCTAGAAATGCCATCTTGAAGTTTTAACTAAGCAGCTATTTAGATGACCGTATCTTTTTCTTTTACGTTGGTTTTTTGAGACAGAGTTTCTCTTTGCAGCCCTACCTGTCCTGAAACTCACTCTGTAGACCAGGCTGGCCTCGAACTCAGAGATCCTCCTGGGATTAAAGACCGGTGCTACCACCACCCAACTAGATGACCATATCTTATATTCAGTAAAATCTAGCATTTATCCTGCTCTTCTATGCAGCATCCTACCTCTACTTAAAAAAAAATAATTGAATTGTATTCATTAGAATATGTATGAAAATATATTCTTGTCTTGAATTTACATAGATCAACAATGACTCACTGTGCACTTGGGGTCTACATCTAGCGATTTGCATCCAGGAAGGCTAACGCAGAGCAGAGACAGTGCTGTTCCTTGTCTTCTGTCTGGTTGTCAGGCAACCGTCTGGGTGCCCCACCCCCTCCTTGGGAACTTTTCAATTGTTTATAGGCTTGCCCACTTTTCTTAAGGATTTGTTTACATGTTTCATTGTGTGTCTGTGCGTCAGTGTGGGTGTGTGGTTGTGAGGGCAGGTGCCCTTGGAGGTCCAAAGAGGTGTCAGATCCCCTGGAGCTGAAGTTATAGGGGGTTGTGAGCTGCCCAACATGGGTGCTGGGAACCAAACTCACGTCCTGTACAAGGATAGTATACACTCTGAAACCTCTGAGCCATCTCTCCAGACCCTAGACTCAATCCATCTCAAAGTCCCAAAGCTAGTAATGCAAAGCATAATATACGTGTTTGCCAGTTTTGCAATGTTTAAAGAGTGTCAAAGAGACACTGTGTGATTTCCTCAGCGGTTCCATCACTGCCCACACCATGGGTCATGATTTTTTGTGTTGATGCCAACACTTCACCACAGAAATTGTTTATCTACAATCTTCTCACTTGTTAAATTCAACTTCAAAATTTTTCCAAACCCAAGAGTTGAGAAGTGGCTTCTCCTTTCCACCCCTCCCACTGGATGAGAGACTGCGTGTCTTCGCACACACTTAAGGAACTTCTGTGCAGCACAATTAATAAAAACCCAGAGACAAATATTGGGGTTCAACCCGAAGATCAGAAAAGCAAAACAGCCAACCACTGGCTCTTATCTCTACCTTGGTCTGAAATGGCGATCCTGCCTCCAGGAATCCTCAGAATGAGACTGAGCCTGAAACCTGTCTCCTCCCATCTTGTATTCCTCTCTAGTGCTGGGTTTAAAGGCTTGCACCACTACTGCCTGGTTTCTATGGCAAACTAGTGTGGCTACTGGGAATAAAGGTGTGTGTCAGCACTGCCTGGTCTGTAAGGCTGACCAGGGTGGCTGTTTTACTCTCTGATCTTCAGGCAAGCTTTAATTATTAAGTACAAATGAAATATCCCTACACTTCTACATTTTGGGGGCACTTCCCCTTGGATCACTAGTATCTTTTCCTCTTATTTCCTACCCTCATGCACAAAAAGTTCTCTGTTAACATGTGAGGAGTATCTGAACCTCCTGTGTGCAAACCTAAGACTACATCCCTGTCTCGTGTCCTTGCACCTCTGAGGAAGTACTTCAAAAAATACTTCCACCCAGGCACGGGTTCTCTTTTGTCTTCTGTTCCTCTGTTATATGAACTGAACAGATCCCAACCATAAGAGGAACAGAGACGTCCTTCATCTCGTGAGTGTGCTCAGTAGAGCACACAAAGCCAAGGCAAGCCATGGGTACATGAATTTAAAAAAAAAATCATTTCTTTCAGGTGTGGTAGTATACACCTTTAATCCTACCACTCAAGAGGCAGAGACAGAGACAGAGACAGAGACAGGGAGATTTCTGTGTGAGTTCAAGGCCAGAATGGTCTACAGAGAGTTCTAGGATAGTCATGGTTACATAGTGAAACCCTTTAAAAAAAAAAAAAAACTCATTACTGAAAACTTTGTGCCCAGAAAGTTTGTGCCGGCATATTTTTGGTAAGACTCATGCTGGCTATGACATGGCTGCCACACAGCATAACATTACAGAGTCCTCTGCTTTCCCAACAAGGGTCACAAAGTCTAGAAGTTCTCACAGCCTGGCCAGGGTGCTTCAGGAACACCCTAAGCCGTCTTTCCAGTTTCCCCATCTTTACAGCCTCGCTCAGAGTCCTCACGCTCCTCTAAGAAAACTTTCTTCTTCAGTAGAATTTTAGCGTCATCAGTCACTATGTCAAGGAAATAATTTTGCAGGTAGTAGCTCTTTCTGAAGTAAAGGCCGGTGGCTATGAGTCCACCGGTGACGGCAAACACTTTCTCCAGGTATTTCACCAGCTTGTCCCCCACAGACTCACCCGTCTCACAGGACAGCAAATGAGGTGACCTAATGGTGGACTCAAGCTCCTCCACAGGCAGGGACAAATCCCTGGCCATGTTTTCCAGTGACTTGTCATCCAGCCCAAAGCAAGACCTGTAGTGGTCCAGGGTCTTCTCCAGCTCCTCAATGTCATCCTTGAAGAAAGCCATCAGAGGGATGGTGGCCGATGCTCCAGACTTCAGAGCCTCCAGCCAGATCTTCTGTTTCAGGACGTCTTTCCTGCGGTCAATAGCTGCCTCGGTTACGTTAGGAAGGCACTGCATGAAGATGTGGCGCTTGTGCGCCGGCAGCTTCTTCAAAAGGGTGGACTCCAGGAGAGGAAAATCAAAACGGGCTACCTCAACACTAGAGACTAAAAAGACCTGCGGGGAGGCCATGCCGGCATTCTGGAGATTCTCCTCACAGTTTTTCCGGATAGTCTCCAGGGTTTTTTCCCTATTGTAGGTTTTGGGTGTACATCTTTCCTGATTCCACAAATCACTATCAATTTTTGTCCGAACGAAATAGAAATTCTTTTTCATTTTTTTAATGGCCTTGGCCAACTGGGCATCGTTCTCTTTAAAGCGAGTGGCTGAGATGATGAGAAAAAAGTCATACTCCTGGAACTTCATTTTTTTCAGATATTCTTCTGGTTTAAAGGTAGCTGAGCCGACCCCAGGGAGATCCCAGATGGTCACGTTAGGGAACTTCGAGTGGGTATACTTCTCTCTAGCCATTGTCGTCTCTACCACCCCGCTCCGAGCTGAGTCAGCCTCTTCATGTCCTATGCCCCGCAGGGCGTTGATGAAAGTAGACTTTCCTGCCCCGGTCTCCCCCGTCACGGCAATGCTAAGAGGGGCCTTCTCGACCTCTGCCAAAGCAGCATTGATTGTAGAAATGGTCTTCTGTATGTCCCCTTGCTCCATAAACCTCTGCACTGAGCTGATGGTCTCCTCAGAAATGACTTTGCTTTCTATCTTGAAAGTTTTGAAAAATGCATTAAAGCTGGAGGCCATATTCTGGGCATTTACATCAGATGTGGAAGAAGTCTGACCCATGGCAGCGGAAGGACACTGGAGGGAAGGCCGAAGTGGGAAAGAAGGTCAAAGGTTAGTATAGCAGGGCAGGGCGCAACTCTGCCTTAGGGCAGAAGCTGCTCTGGGAACTCACACGAGGACTGGGAGCCTTGCCCTGCTCTCTTCATCCATGTTTCCAGGACTTGCCTGCTTTGCTTCCCCAAGAAATTGTTTGTTAATTTCAAGATCTGCTTTGTCAATCCAAACTTTTAAACCTATGTTATTCTCCATCTTGTTTTATTTTGATTATTTTGGGGGAAAAAAAAGTTTGGACACATCTCCATCTAATAAGCGGGAAGAGAAGTGGCACCGTGCGGCAGCCCACTCATGGGGTGACAGTGCCTGGCTTGGAGGTGTCCTGCAAAGTGAGAGTGTAACAGAGGCACAGTATTTGCCTAGCTCGCACCTGGCCCTGGGTTCGACCCTTTCTACCACATACACACGAAAATCAAGGCTTACCATAGAGTTAGAAGATATGAGGCTGCTAAAAGAGCAAAGAGACAGAACAATGTGAGAGAGAGCCCAGGTGGAAAGATGCACATGCCCACATGAAGACAAACACATATGCATAAATTAAAATAAATCCTAGCAGTAAACCCCACTACTGCTCTATAAAAGACAAATATTACCAGGAGACTGGCAAGATGATCACAAAGTGGGAGAAAACACTTGCAAAGTCACATTCAATAAAAGACTGTGACCCTGCCAGGCGGTGGTGGCACCTACCTTTAATCTCAGCATTTGAGATTAAAGCCTGGTCTACATGGTGAGTTCCAAGACATCCAAGGCTACATAGAGATACCCTGTCTCAAAATACTACAAGTAAAATACAAAAAGAAAAAAAAAAAAGAAAGTGGAACACTCACTTCTGAAGACAGCATGGCAGTTCCTTTAGCACTAAACACAGTCGACATATGTACTCCTATACATTTTCATGTTTGTTCCCACAAAAACATACATGTGGATGTTTCTGGATGGTTTATTCATAATTACAAACCTGGGAAATAGCCAGGACACCCTTTGGTAGGTGAATGAGCTAGGAAGATGTGGAATCCCCAAGATGACCACGTACTATTCAGAAGTCCAAGAGCGGAACTGTCAAGCCATGAAAAGACTATGGGGAGAAAAGTCACCTACAAAGGCTACGTGACTCTGCAGCACATCACACATGCTGAGTGACCTTCCAGATACGGCAAAGTTACGGGAAATCAAATCTGTGGTTGGCCCTTGTGGAAGCCTGAGTGAAAAGGCAACACAAAGGATCATGGGCAGTAAAAATACTCAGTGGGACATCGTAAGTGGGTGTGTGCTGAGATGCATCTAGATGAAGACGACCTGGAGGGAACTGTCACATAGTCTCTGGGCCACGACCTGACAGCGACAGTTCACTATTCTGGTGGGGATGCTGGTGATGGACAAGTCCATGCAGATGTGAGGATTGCAGTCTGTGGGGAGACCATGCATGTGCAGGGGGACTGCAGTCTATGGGGAGACCATGCATGTGCAGGGGGACTGCAGTCTATGGGGAGACCATGCATGTGCAGGGGGACTGCAGTCTATGGGGAGACCATGCATGTGTACGAACTGCAGTCTATGGGGAGACCATGCATGTGTACGAACTGCGGTCTATGGGGAGACCATGCATTTGTGTGGGGACTGCAGTCTGTAAGAAGTCACTACCTTTCTCTTGATTTCTCTGTAGAACTAAAACTTCTCTAAAAAGTAAAATATTAACTTTTTTAAAAAGAAGAAATCCCTCTGGGATATCTAATGAGATTCCCTTAAATTAGATTTTATTTATCTTGTGTGTATATAGGGGTGGATAGGGGTGGAGTGCACAAGCAGAGGTAAAACAGCTTGTGAGAGCTGGCTCTCTCCTTCCACCATGCAGCGCCTAAGACTAAATTCAAGTCATCAGGCTTGGTGTCCAGTGCCTTGACCTTCTGAGGCATCTCGTGGCTCAATGGGATTTTCACCTGCACTGAGCCCCCCCCCCCTTACCCTGATCCAGTGTGTGTAGAAAGAGTCCAAACACATCCCAGGAAGCCAGGCACCTGGGGGACTGACTCCTGAAGAATGTCTCACAGGTAGAAGAGACAGTGTGAGTGATTCATGAGTAGGGGTTGAGGAGGACATTGTCGGTCTCACCAAGAAGAACCCTCTGTCCCTTTGGATCTGCCAAGACCTCTCAGGTCACAGAAGATTTATGACACAGGACACAAGAAAAAAATCACAAGTCTAGGACTAAACATAGTGAAATGGGATACAAACCCTCTATGCGGAACCTCATAGAGAAGGGGAGAAATTGCTACCTCAGGAAACCAAGCCAGCGCCAGGATAGGTGTTGGGGCATAGGGCAGGCTGAAGAAAATTCTCTGGCTACAGTGTGGGAGGACTTCTATTGGGGCCTCACTGGCAGTTGCTTGTTAGAGGCCTGGGTCTCCTCTTTGTTTCTACCACTTAGGGCAGTGTCAACTCCAGACCTAGGCTGGTGGAAATTGCAGCGTCTAGTGAATGTGCTAATCAGATCTGGAGCCATTAGCACCCCCCTGACTGTTTACATAGGTTCTCTAGTTACTTGATATCTTATGCATGCTGGGAAAAAAAAAAGCGGCACACTGATTTAAAAAACAATCCATGTGCCAGGGCGGTGGTGGCACATGCCTTTAATCCCAGCACTCGGGAGGCAGAGGCAGGTGGATTTCTGTGAGTTCAAGGCCAGCCTGGTCCCCAAGAGCTAGTTCCAGGACAGGCTCCAAAAGCTACAGAGAAACCCTATCTTAAAAAAACAAAGAGAGAGAGAAACCATTCCGTGCCCCATTCATAATTTTACTGAAAATAAACTTTTAGCTCTTTACTAATCACCTAAAAATCTAGCGTAGCACACTAGCCTTCCTCTCTAGGATTCCCTGGTGATTTAATTCCTTTCTTAACTAACTTTCTCCATTAAGGAGTTCACCTGATGAGTACTAGCCACTCCCACCTTTGAGCTGACAGCCAGGGATCGCTCTCTCTCTCTCTCTCTCTCTCTCTCTCTCTCTCTCTCTGTGTGTGTGTGTGTGTGTGTGTGTGTGTGTGTGTGTGTGTGTGTGAAAACTCATATCTGATTTTTATGGGGCAAAAGAACTCCATCCCTGGAACCTGATAGGGCTGGGGAATTGCTGGTTATAAGGGCATATATGACTGGAAATGTTTGTATTGGAGGGAGAAAAAGAAGGAATAAGGAGAAGAATAAAGAGACATGGATAGAATAGACATTGTGAGTAGATTTCTTAACCCTCAGATTCAAGCCCCCTTCGCCTTTTGTGGTGTCTTTAATTGAACCCTGAGAGGGATTCCTTAGAAGCTGGACTTTTAAGGACCAGGTTAAGACGGGGACTTCTCAAGCATCCAACATGTGTATAGAGTAGCAACTATCCCACCCTGCAGCAACTCTGAGAAAATATACTAAGTGTGAGAATGAGCAAGTCTGAGGATAAGAAGAGTGAACTCCCAGAACCTTGTCTTCTAACTGTTGGGAGCGCATCTATCCACTGAGAAGCAGGAGCAAAAACGAGAGGGAAAGTAGTGTCCTATGTTGGGGGAGGGGAGCGCGCTTCTGCACACACTCTTCCTCTCTGTCCTAACACCCCTGTAAACACAATGTAATGACTTCTACCTTAAAAGTAAGCACTTTTTTTTTTGTAGGGGTCTAAGAATTGAACTCATGGCCTTGTGCATGCTAGGCAAGCACCCAGCTCCCTCCACCTTAAGATTAAGAATAAAAGAAACTGAGAAATTGGGAGACATGAAGGAGGGAGTCCTACTGTCTTCTAAGATCAGAGCTGGGGTTCAAGGTTGACATTCTGAGGACAGAGTTCTTCGCAGAGGTCAAGCCCACATCTTGGTATAGAAATCGAAGTTCAGGAAGACACATGAACTCTTGAGTTTGTGGTTAGAGAATGCTCCTTGTCCTCCAAGTCAACGGTGTTTAGATATTTCATAGGGGATTAGGAGACATCTAGTGACAGATGTTTCCAGTATACAGTCCCTAGCCTTTGACACCCCTGGCTTTTCTATAGCCTGGCTATGAATGCCTTCTGAAAATATTACAGATATTAAGTTCTCTGAATGGCTTTCAGCTGTCTTCCTCCACCCATCCTGCCCCTCAGCCTAAGTCCTTGGCACCCCCAACCACATGAGGCATGCAGGCTGTTCCACCCTCGGGCCAAAAGCCTATAATCCTATTTGTAGACCTGTGTTAATTAAAAACATCTACCTTCTTACTCACCAGCTCCCTTGAGAAAAAGAGATTTCTGGTAGCAGAGTTGACCTCCTAACCTTCCCGCAAGAAGAGCTGAGAACAGATCCAGTGAAGAGCTCCCACGGCGTCAGACACAGCAAGAGCACACAGACCTGTACAGATCTGACTTGACTTGGGAATCCAGGTGAGCTGCGCTTGTGTGACTCCTGCAGAAGAGGCCAGGCTGTGTTTGAAGAGCTCTGAAGTTTATCCCTAGCTGCTGCCCTGCCCTCACAGGAGTCTGGCCAACAGCGGAGAGGGAGTCATACCAACAGTGCAGAGTAGGAACTTCCAGAAACATGAAAATGAAAGTAAACGTCTCATGTAACAGTTCCTAGGCATAGAAACTGAAAGCCACTGGGGCCATAGAGTTGGGTCGCTCTGCTTTTGTTACAATAATAAGGCGCAGGAAATCTGGGCAGGAGGATGCAGTGTCCGAGGAGGGGTCATTTCATCTAGCCCCCGAGGCTGTATTTATGCCATCCAAGAGCTGAACCAGATCTCAGAGCCCACAAACCCACTCATGACCTTGCTCCACCACCTACACAACTAGTCTCTGTGGCGATAAGAAACCAATGTGCTTTCTTTACACCCCTGTCCTGGGTGCAGACTTTTCAAAACTCTCTGCGTCTCCTCATTAACTCATTTTGGACTCTCAGCGAATCTCCAGGTCCCACATAGGAATAAATAAGTAAATACATACATACATACATACATACATACTTGCTCGCTCAGGCTTGGCAATTTGCTAGACTAGCTCTCAGGAGCCCAGAGCGTACTAGATTCACAACATCAGTTTCGTTGTAAAAAGAATACATAGGGCAGGTCTAGGAGGGAGCACAGAGCATGCCTCCCTCCTCCCTGGAATCAGGATACACTCTCCTCCAAGCATATTGGTGCATGAATCACCCACGAGGCTCCACTGAGCTTTATAACCTAGGGATTATGCTGTCTGCCTCTAGGTCCCTTCCCCTACACAGGTGACTCTCACTGCGAGAGGACCTGTCAGGGTGACTAGAAGCATCCCCGGCATCTGAGTCCCTGTGAATGGGAGAGGGGAATCGCCCCCAATTGAGTTCCATTCATCCAGAAAAAGAGAAGTTGCCAATGCTGAAATGAAAACAGTATCACCACAGATATAAGCATTAAACAGCATCGTGATTCCCTATTGATGCTGTAACAAGCTAGGCAGTGCAAATGCATTATGGTGCTGCAGTTAAGAAATTCAACCAGAATTCCTCTAGGCTAAATTCAAGACATCTGCAGGACTGTAGCCCAGTGTGGGGAGAGTGCTCGCCTGGCACCCATGAAGCCATTGGTTCCGTCCTTGGCATTGCATAAGCTGGGCTCGGTGGCATGCACCTGCACTTAGGAGGTTGAGGCAGGAAGATCAGAAATTCAAGGTCAAGTAGTTTCAAGTTTGCTTGCGTTAGTTGAGACTGTCTCAAGAAAAACAGGAAGTGGGGAAAGGGAGGAAGGAAGAAAAAAGACAGCTAGCTAGACATCAGCAAAGCTGAAGGAGAATGTTTGTCTTGCTAGTTCTAGAAGCTTCTCAGATTCCTTGGCCCTCTTCAAAGCTAGCCAAGCTGCATTTCTCTGACCCCTCTTCAGTGACCACGCCTCACTCTACTTTTCCCTTCTGCCTCCCTCTTCTAGTTTTAAAACTTCTGTGATCGCTGAAAAAAAAAAAAAAAAAAAAAACCAGACCAACTCACCGAACAACACACACCGTGCACTTACCTTCACCGGCAGGTTTGTAACCTGGCACTTTCAGTGTTCTGGGGATGACTATATAGGTATCTTTGGGGCTAGGGCACGTTGCATTATTCTGACTATTGCAAACACAGACGGAAACAGTGCACATAGACGCATCCTGGCAAACTTGGAGACAAGATGGACAAACCCTTCATCAGAAATAATTTTGAAATTATAAAAACCCTTTTTGCCAAGGAAGCTGCAGACTTGGCACAAAGCCAGGTGGTTTTCCTGCGTGCTGCCAGGACCAGGCAGTCAGCCCACTCAGGCTTTTCCTGAGAGTCCCAGCACAACAGGGCCGAGTTTCTGGTTCTAGCTTTTGGCAATTCTTTCTTTAAACATCTTAACCTAGGAAGTGGGAGGGGCTTCCTGTCTTTCTACTTTGTGAGGGTCTTCCCATCCTGTTTTGCTTCCTTATTTATTTCATCTCCAGCACAGCAATCCCGTGTGAAATTCCTGAGAACCCCCTGCTGGTCCAGAGAAGGCATTTAACAACAGTCAAGGGGAATAAAGAGTTTTTGAGCAAAGACTAAGGAGGGACCCACAGCTCTGAGCACTGTAGCACAGCACCCCACAGTGCTCAGCATCTAGCTGCCTGGTACTGTGCAGCCCCATGGCCCTGCACTTCACCATGGAGTACCACTGAGAATTTTTAGAAAGAATTTGACTTTTTTCATTCTGTTGACACATACCAGTTGTACATTTTCCTGTTAATTGCATTAGCATACTTTAATTATATAAGTGGTTTCAAGACATTGTCTGCATGCGTGTGATATACTTGGGAGCATGTGTAGCCTTACGCATGCAAAACCCTTTGTCTTCATTTTCACAGAGTTCAATCTTCGCACTTACAGACTGGATGTGTGCTGATCTTCCCGATTCCTGGTGATTACTTTCAGTTCCTCCTCAGTTTCCACACCTGAGCAAGCTCAGTCTCTCATTACTAGACCCAGGGCCTTCGGCTTTCACACATTTTGCTGTAAACAGGATATCTTTGGCTTCCTGTGTGAAAAGCTGTGTCTCCTCTTGACTGCAGGTATGAACAGTATGTCTCAGTCATGTGCAGACACCCCTTCTGTGTATCCCCAGCAGTGACAGGGCTGGACCCGAGGGCAGTCCTAATGACACTGGTTCTCATCTACATGTGGGCTACTGGTATTTCCTTTTTCACAAAGGAATATTCAGATCATTTGCCTACTTTAAACACTGTATTTTTTTTTTTAAGACAGGGTCTCACTGGTGGCCTTGGCTAGCCTAGAATTAAATATGTAGACCACACTGATCTCAAATTCACAGAGATCTATCTGCCTCTGCTTCATGAGTGCTGGGATTAAAGACATTTGACACCTCAATGGACTAAATTTGGATTCCTTTCTGTTCTCTGTGGATGTGGAGCCTGCCCTCTTCTCGTTGAGGATTCTGCTCACCTGGTGACTCTCTGCTATTTGGAACCTGTTAGTCTGACAGAAGCCACGTGTAGACTTTTTTTTTTTTCTCAGCATTGCCTTACCAGTGTCCACGTGTGGACTCCTGTTTTTCGGCATCACCTTACCAGCATCTTGAACTTTATTTTTCTCTTACTCCAGTTTCTAGCTGCACTTGGGTCTTTGATCCATTTGAGTTGCTCTTTGCCCAGGTTGAGAGATGGACATTTTATTCTTCTGCATGTACACACGCTGCTTCCCTACCACCACACCTTACCTGTCATTTCTGCTTATTTCTGGCACCTCACCTTTGTTGAGAATATATGGGGAGGTTTAAACCATAGCACCGCAGTTAAGAGCATTAGCTGCTCTTGAGGAGGACCCAGGTTCAATTCCCAGCACCCACCTGGAGGCTCACAACTATCTGTAATTCCATCCAAAGCCCTCTTCTGAACTCTGCAGGTACCGCACACACATGGTATAGATAATACACACTGGAAATGCATCTGTATACATAATCTCAAAACAATTCTTTAAAGAGAATATGTTGGCTATAAAAGGTAGTTTAAAACTGAGAAATTCATGAAGTACAGTATTTTCTTAAGGATGCATTCATTTTAAGTATGTGTTTGTGCATGAGTGTAAGTAACCTCAAAGGCTTTTTTGTTTTGTTTTGTTTTTTCGAGACAGGGTTTCTCTGTGGTTTTGGAGCCTGTCCTGGAACTAGCTCTTGTAGACCAGGCTGGTCTCGAACTCACAGAGATCCGCCTGCCTCTGCCTCCCAAGTGCTGGGATTAAAGGCGTGCACCACCACCGCCCGGCAACCTCAAAGGCTTGAAGAGGGTGCTGATACCCCTACAGCTGGAGTTGCAAGCAGTTGTGAGCCACCATGTGAATGCTGGAAAGCAAACTCAGGTTCTCTCCAGGAGCAGCAAGCACTCTTGACAACTGCTCATAATGTACGGTTTGACAATTCTAACAAGTACCTGAGTGGTAAAGCATTGGCCTGCCATGGCTATAAGCCAGTGCTGCAGATGAGTGAGTTTATCCTGGGGTATCTGTCTTGCCTATTGCTCTGTTTATCTGAGGTTTTTTTATATTAATATCATGCTGCTTTCGTTACTGTGGCTATCTGTACCATGTTGTCTAGCCTGGCCCCAAACTTAGTATGTAAAGGGACTTTGTAATTTACCAAGATCTTTGCTAATAGTTACACTGAAGAGAAGCTAAAGAAGTTTTAAAAAATAAGTAAATAAAGAAATAGCTCGGAATTGAGGATTTTGGTTCAACTGTTTCTACTGTAAGGAATAATGTACAGATGAAGCAATCATATCAAAATACTAATGTCACTCTTCACAGGGGTGGGGGGGGACAGAGAAAGAGGGAGGAAAAGAAGGGGAAGGGGAAAGGGATCTGTGAGGGCCAGGCACTACTACTTTGATATTAATTTCTGCTATGAGAGCGCCACCTACTGTCTGGTTTTAGATTGCAATGCTAAGGTTTGTTCAAATCCTCTTTACCTTGAAAAATAAAACAAAAACATTATCCTCTGGCCTCTGGACATGCACACCCGGATATGCACATCCACACACATGTATATAAACTCTCACACACTCACAAAAAAAAAATCTTGAAGTTACATACTGCACTTCAAAAATTCAATGACAAAGCATAAAAACCACTTGTTTTTACTGTTTAAAATACACATAAGCTTTATACACTGTGGAGCCAGAATGACCGTCACAGAGTGTGGATGATAGTCCGGCTTCGAAGTTGCTGAATATACTCTTTGGCATGGTCAACTGCTGTCTTGGGTGCTTTGGGTAGGGGTGGGGGTCCTTCCACCAGCTTCACAAAATAGTGGCAATAGACCTTCTCCATGATACCAAAGCGACCTCGGCCATGGTAACGGAGGCGCTTCAGGCATTGGCCTCTTCCTGAGGTAGACTCAGCTATAGAGAAAAGAAAGAGAGAATTATGGACATGTCTGCTATCCATAGGACCGCATCTACACAGCTGAGCAAGTCCTGACCCATCTCTCACTAGATCCTAAGAAGCAGGAGCTTGCCGGTTGGCTAGAACACGCTCGTCTCAACCACGAGTCTCCTGAGCACTAAGTAGGAGTGAAGGTGAAGCATGGACCCTGCCGCCACACAGTTTATGTTGGAGGAAGACAGAAAATATGGTAACACCTTCAATTAATGCAAGTTTCGTGAATTAAGCAAATCTGACTAACGTGGCATAGACTGATGGGATGGTAGAGGTGTCTCTGAAACTTGACCTGAGACCAGAATCACCCTCCATCCCTGTTCCTGTGAGAGAGCAGTAAACACATCCTGATCCTAAACTCAGCTCGTTTAGGAAGACAACAGGGGCACACTGACACTAACCATGTTTAAGAGGCACACAAACAAAGAGGACATGAGAGACAAGCATAGGGAAACAGATTCTATACGGGCCTACAAGCAAAAGAAAATTCCATTCCCTAACACACAGATAAGAAAGGCAAGAATGGGGCTGGTAAAATGGCTCAGCATGTAAAGCTCCTGCCATTCGAGCCGACAACCCAAGTTTGCCCTTGGAATCCACATAAAGGTCAAAGAGATATGATTCCACGAAACTGTCTTCTGACCTCCACAGGCAAGCTATGGTGCATGTGCATATGTACATAGCTTGGATACTCTGAACAGTGCCCCAGTGAACACAGGTGTACAAGTGTCTATAGTAAGCTAAGTCCTTTGGATGTGTGCTGTGGGGTGCTGAGGCTGCATCATGTGGTTAGTCTGTTCTAGCTTTTGAGAGCTCTTCATATTGATTTCCTCAGTGGCTGTACTAGTTTATATTCCCACCATGAGAGTTTTAAGCTCCCACTGCCACTCTGGCTAAGGATGTTGAACTTTTGTTCATGTAGTTTATATTTTTTCTTAAGAACTGTGTAATTCATTTGCTTGCTCGCTGATTGGATGATTCAGTGGTTTTGGTCCGTCTGTGTTTCTCTCTCTTACAGATCAGCAGGTTCCACCCTGATGACTAGAAGGCTCAGTCACTCTTATGGCAGAGGCACATTATAAAAAAGACCCTTATAGTTTACAAGCAATCCTCTAGTCACCTGCCCCCAACAACTACCCCCACCCTGAGATAGTCTCTATGTAGATGTAGTGGTCCTGAACCCACCATGTAGACCAGGGTGGCCTTGAACTCACAGAGAGTCACCTGCCTCTACCTCTACCTTCTGGGTACTGGTACTAAAGGTGTGTGCACCCCAACCAATAATTAATCCATCTTTTAGATAATTTGTGGTCATTCTCAGTTTTATTGTGGCTAAAGGGTAGCAGCATGAGCCAGTTCTAAAATCCTTGTGTACTAAGCACTGATGAGAGAACCCACGCCCTCAGTCCCATTATGAACAGGCAGCTAGAAGCTAGTACATCTGTCGCTCGTGACAAATTAACGCTGAAGAAAGTCCTTACCAGAACAAGCGATTGGCCTAAGTATTCAGACATCAAAGACCATTTTCACCAAACTCGGGATCAAGTCAAAGACATCCCTGATGCTAAAGATAGAAGAATTCTTACCTATATATAAGTTGGATCTGAATTCCACATTATGGTCTCTCACTGCCATGTCTTGTGCTTCTAAGAGTACCTTGAACAACAAGAAAGGCCTGTTCATATAGCTGATTCTGAACTAAAGTGAGATGAAATATCTCATCTTTTTTTTTTAAGGTTTATTTATTACGCATAGTGATCTGCCTGCATGTGTGCCAGAGGGCACTAGATCTCATTACAGATGCTTGTGAGCCACCATGTGGTTGTTGGGAATGGAACGCAGGGCCTCTGGAAGAGCAGCCAGTGCTCTTAACCGTTGAGCCATCTCTCCAGTCCCTCATCTTTTATTATGTCTAAAATGTGCCTAATCAAACCTTCACTTCACAGCAAACTTTTTTTTATTTATTGGTAGTTTTTTTTTTTTTTTTTTTTTTGGTTTTTCGATACAGGGTTTCTCTGTAGCCTTGGAGCCTATCCTGGAACTAGCTCTTGTAGACTAGGCTGGCCTTGAACTCACAGAAATCCACCTGTCTCTGCCTCCTGAGTGCTGGGATTAAAGGTGTGCATCACTACTGCCAGGTTTTATCTTGTTTTTTTAGACAAGAGTATACTCTGTAGCTCTCACAGAGATTGACATGCCTCTTGCTCCCAAGAGTGCTGGAATTGGAGGCATGCACCACCATTCCCAGTCACAGTGAAGTTTTTAAAGGCATCAAATGCTGGTTGCACCAAGGAAAAGGGAACAATGAGCATCCCTTCCTCAAAACTAATGTAGGGCCCAGCGCCCAGCTGAGGCTTGGAGGCCACACCGTGGGACGGAACATTGAATCTGAGTCAGGGACTCAGGCCTTCTAAAAATGGAACACCATGTGCCTAGCACATCAGTACTGTGCTCCGTGAGGCATTGGAGACCCTAGAGCTATGTACAAATACAAAGCAATGACCAGAAAGGAAGCATCAGAGACAACAGGCTTCTGAGTCTGCTGAGTGCCACGCCAGGGCTTCTTCCGACCAACTGCTTATACAAAATCATAAATTCTCATTGTGGAAGTTGGCTCCCCACCCCTCAAAATAGACTCTTGTGAAAAGCAAAAACTATAACAAGTTTGGGGTTGGAAGTACGGTTTAGTGGTGGATTATATCCCTAGCATATGGTCAGTCCTAACTTTAATCTTTAACACCACTCTAAATAAGGCCCAAGTCTAATTATTTTATCAACAACAATAAGTCTGGTGCATATAAAGGCATCCGAGGAAAAATGTATGTAAAGCATCTATTTCTCAGGAATTAGGGACTTAAGGGACTTAAGAAAACCAGAAGCCATGAATCTGTATCTCATGAAAAATACATTTACACCACAAATCTTAGGAATAAAGGGTTTAGGCTTAAAGATGGCAGCATGCCCATCCCTCCCAACCAAGTCTTACCTCTTTTATTATTTGAGCCCCCTTTTTGTCATTGAACTCCAACTGAGCCAAAGCCTGATCGATGGACATGCCTCGTATCTAAGGGGAAGACAAATGAACAAACTTCTCAAAAGCAATGTTCCTTTTCAACGGCAATAAGAACCTTACACTAACAGTTAGAATTCTAGAAACTGTGTGTTAAATCCAAGCAAAATAGAACAAAAAGAAAGAAAAAAATTTGAAAGGGATCCTATCTTTTAGTTAAAATCAAACTTACATTCTGTAAGCACAAAATCAAGTTTTGTGTACAGCAGTTTCAGAACTATTAAGGCAGACCCGACTGAGAGATCACACTCCTCCTCCTCACAAGCACTAAATGCTTCTGTATTGCTGCAGTTCTCTCTCTCCTCAGCAAGAACCAACAGTATTATGAGGTTAGGTCTGTTTATACAGGTGAACAAGAAGTATCCTGGGTTCTCTCCTTCTCTCTCCCTCCTTCACCAAAACAACACTTAAGAACTGTGTCTCAGCCAGGCGGTGGTGGCACATGCCTTTAATCCCAGCACTTGGGAGGCAGAGGCAGGCAGTTCTCTGTGAGTTCAAGGCCAGCCTGGTCCATAGAACGAGCTCCAGGACAGGCTCCAAAGTTACAGAGAAACCCTGTCTCATGCACGTGCCCTAGGTCCTCTGGCTGTCGGCGCTTCTGCTGCCCTTGTTTCAGTGTCTACTTCCACTGTGATTCAGTGTCTCGATGACCTGCTGGTCACTGAACACACAATGACACTCCCTGCTCTTTGGAAAAATTCGGATACTAATGCTCATGTCCTTCAGAGAAAACGCAGCTAATTTTCCTGGGCATTACATGGGAAAAGTCATGTTAGCTTACCAGTTTTGCCAGATACCACATCTTGTCCTTGCTGTATTTTATTTGTCTCCTACAATGGTAAATTTCCTTGCAAGTAGGAAAAAAGAAAGACATGTTGTAACAGGTTTATCAAAGAGATGTAACTTTTAGTTCCCATACTCTATGCCCAATGACAACACTGTTGTCACAGGAAAGAAAACAAAGCACTACAAAGACTCCAGAGATTCTTTTTTTGTATACAAAATTTGCTTTATTTCAAAGTCTCATGTTAAAAAATTAGTAAGGAAGAAACAGAAACTATAATTCTTTAACCAAGTAACTACTGAGCAACTCACAGTTTTTAGTAAGTTGAGTGGGGAGAGGAATCTTATAAACCTTTTCTAAACTGAAACTGACAAACCAAGTGGTTTGCTCAAGACCTGAAAGCCTGCAAGAAGAGGGAAAAGCCAGGAATAGGAGAAATCTAAGTCCAACATGGGTGCCTTTTATGACGGTCTGAATGAAAATGGCCCTCACAAACTCACAGGGAGTGGTATTATTTGAAAGGATTAGGATGTGTGGGCTTGTTAGAGTAGGTGTGGTCTTGTTGGAGGAAGTGTGTCACTGGGGGTGGGCTTTGAGCTTTCAGAAATTCAAGCCAGGCCCAGTGGCTTCCACTCTTTCTGCCTGCCCATCCGTATGTAGCACTCTCAACTATCTCTGCAGTATCATGCCTTCCTGCATGCCACCATGCTTCCATCATGATGATAGCAGATTAAACATCTGAACCTGTAAGCCAGCCCCAATTAGATATTTTTCTTTATAAGAGTTGCCATGGCTAGCCTGGCGGTGGTGGCGCACGCCTTTAATCCCAGCACTCGGGAGGCAGAGGCAGGCGGATCTCTGTGAGTTCGATCTACAAGAGCTAGTTCCAGGACAGGCTCCAAAACCACAGAGAAACCCTGTCTCGAAAAACCAAAAAAAAAAAAAAAGAGTTGCCATGGTGTCTCTTCACAGCAGTAAAAATACTAAAACACTCCCAAACTTCCTCAAAGACTCGAAAATCCACCTTCTTCCAACTATTAGCCCTATTACCACTCAAAAAAATCAAAATATATATTTTTAACTTTTTTTTTTAATTAGACAGCTGGAGCTCAGCTGTAAGAATTGTTTACAAAGTCCTGGGCTTGAGCCCTGAAACTGCTTACACCATATGTGGTAATACTTAGCAGATGTGTATGCATGCCACCACAGACCCACTTAAAGTTGCAGGCTGTTTTACATCTCAGATCAGAATAATCTCTGGGGTGCTGGGGAGATGGCTCAGCAGTTAAGAGCATTGCCTGCTCTTCCAAAGGTCCTGAGTTCAATTCCCGGCAACCACATGGTGGCTCACAACCATCTGTAATGGGGTCTGGTGCCCTCTTCTGGCCTGCAGGCATACACGCAGAAAGAATATTGTATACATAATAAATAAATTTAAGGGCTGGAGAGATGGCTCAGTGGTTAAGAGCACTGCCTGCTCTTCCAAAGGTCCTGAGTTCAATTCCCAGCAACCACATGGTGGCTCACAACCATCTGTAATGAGGTCTGGTGCCCTTTTCTGGCCTGAAGGCATACATGTAGACAGACTATTGTATACATAATAAATAAATAAATATTTTTTAAAAATTAAATAAATAAATAAATTAAAAAAAAGAATAATCTCTGGCTATTTGACACATGTAAAATAATAATTTTATTACTGAGCAGCTAAAAGTAAGATATATCTTTGGTAGGCATCCAATGATTCAACACAAACCTGAGGTTCAAAGATTTATATATTAAAAAAACAAAACAATAATTGTGTCTCTATTCACATACACAATGGCTTAGGCAACACATGCCAACTCATCATGCTTCACTACCAGTAAACTATCAGCAGGGTGGTGGTGCACGTTAATCCCAGCACCCAGGATGAAGAGGCAGGCGGTCTCTGTGAGGAGTCTAACCTGAACTATAAAGTGAAAAACAGCCAGTGCTACATAGATGCTGTCTCAAAAAAAAAAAGAAAAGAAAAAAAAAAGCAACCAAAAAATTAAAAAGTCACCAAAAAGCCTCAGGCAGTGAAAAAGCAGCATCTCAAGCCCTCAGGTCAGCTCAGAAGAGATGGAATAAAGACAAGCAAATAAGCAACAGCACTGGCAATCTAAGACACAAGGCAATCTGGTGGGCTTACATCAATTAATTACAGCATGTAAATTATTGCGCAATTTCCCTTTAACATGGAACAAAAACTCACTGTGGACACATAAGAACACGAGTACTGTTCAGGCAGGGCTAAGTGGTGCACACCTTAAATTCCAGCACTTGGGAGGCAGAGACGGGCAGATCATCTCTGTGAGTTCAAAGCCAACCTGGGCTAAGTGTTGAATTCAATACCAACCTGACTCAAAAGGAAAAAAAAATTAAGCGATTACTTCTACCCATAAACTTACTGCTGGTCTCCGAGGTTCACCAGGCAGTTGTGGCGGGTAAACAATATTATTCTTCTTCTCCCATCTTCGAGAAATGTCAAGAGAAGCACTTGTGTGGATACACGATTGGGGTAAAACTCTGAAAAGAAAGAAGTCTGTAAGATGATCAAAACTTGGAACTTTGCTGCAGTTTTGGAAGCCACATCACCACCATTTGGGCAACTTTAGGCTCACCACTGGCAGTTCATTCACAGAAGCTAGTTTAATTGGAGGCTAAGATGAGAGCTTGCAGCTTGTGTAAGTCAAATGGTGTAAGTATTAATCTACACTCTTTGCCCTGACCAGTGAATGATGATCATTTTTTTAAAAGATCTATTTGTTGCCGGGCAGTGATGGTGCACACCTTTAATCCCAGCACTCGGGAGGCAGAGGAAGGAGGATCTCTGTGAGTTCATGGCCAGCCTGGTCTATAAGAGCTAGTTCCAGGATAGGCTCCAAAGCCACAGAGAAACCCTGCCTCAAAAACAAAAACAACAACAAAATCTATTTATTTATTTTATGCATGTACACCTGCACGCCAGAAGACATTAGATTCAACTGTAGATGGCTGTGAGCCACCATTGTTCTAGCTGGGAATTTAACCTGGGTCCTCTGGAAAACCACTGAGCCATCTCTTCAATCCAAATGCTGACCATTTAGTAATAAAAAAGACTGAAAGAAGACAATGGACTTATTCTTTTCTGGCCTGTGGAGTGACCCAACTCTGTCGAATATGCAAGACAAATAAATGAAACAACTAGAAGACAATATAAACCAAAGCACAGGAAAGACAGCTGAGGACTTCAGAGTAGCTTCAGGCAATTTTTTTGGGAGGGTGGGGGATATTTGAGACAGGGTCTCACTGTGTAGCTCTGGCTGTCCTGGAATTTACTATGTAGACCAGGCTGGCCTCAAACTCACAGAGATCTGTCTAACTTTGCCTCCCAAGTGCTGGGATTAAAGGCATGCACCACCACACCTGACCTAGTTTATTATTTATATATTATAAACACATTTATTGTATGTGTATGGGTATTTTGCCTATATGTATGCCTGCACCACAGACATGTATCACCCTTGGAGGCCAAAAGAGGGCATCAGATCCCCTAGAATTGGAGTTAGATGGTTGTTAGCCAACATGTGGTACTGGGAATTGGAACCAGGTCCTCTGGAAGAGCAGCCAGTGGTGTAATTGAGCCATCCCTCCATCCCCCGTGATTACATCTTTCTATTCTCTTCCCCAGTGTCACTGACAACCGAGAGTCTTGGTGTGGGAGCCAGCAGATACCTACATAAGAGAAGGATGGAAATTTCCAACAGTAAATGACCCACCTGGAAGCCAGGAGCACCTAGTACCCAGACGATGTTTTTGAAAGATCATTTCCTACTGAAAAGAACCAAACTTCTGGAGGAAATGGCTGGTCACAAGCAGAAAGTATGCAAGACAGGTAAGAAATAGTTTGCCAGATCACAAACCAAGCAAGCTAGCACAGCGCACAGAAGCACATGAAAAGGACCTGCGAGCCCCTTATGGATAACCCCATGGGCCACAATGGGACAACACTAGCATTAGTGAAGGTAATACCTTCAGGGAATTGAAACTGTCAAATATATTTAAGGCCATACTGAAATAGTGCGAATGAGAAACTGCTTGTAAAATGCTTAACCTGACTCTTGGGACTCAGTAAACTCCAGATCTAATTTTATATTGCAGGAGGGTACATGAACTTCATTCTGTTGCTGCTGGACAACTAGCTGATGCATTACCATTGGCAGTATCTAACACGACATGTCGCTGGTGGCCAGGATTATTGAAAATGAGGCTCACCGAACAGTTATCTGTCCTGTCTCCCCTCTAAACATACCTTATGGTACCCAGCTTCCAACTTCCTTCTCCAGCTTGACTCCTGAGTGGTCACATTTTTTTGCACCATTAAACCAGTGGGTACACTGTCACCTCTTTGGGTTTGGTTTTCTTGTGTGTAAGAAAGAAGAATGTGACTGTGTCTGACGGCCTCTAACATTGTTTTGAATCATCACTCATGGACAACAGAACCATGAACTGCTCGGCTCTGCCTTCCTCTAAGAAGCCACTACGATAAACTAATGAACAGGAGTCCTTCAGCGTGAGGTGCAACCTTCTGACGTCCCTTCATGCAGCAGTGCCTTCCTCTCCTCAAATCCTCGATATGGATTTGGCAAATTAAATATAAAGCTTGGTAAATGAAGGATGCCATGAATTAATAATGGCGAAGTCTTAGGAATACTTACACCATTCTCAAGACTCAAGTGGTCTTCAGCTGAATCAAGCCAGTACCAGATTACCATAATCGGATTAAAGGAAAATGTCTAAACAAAGCAATTAATTTACAAGTGCTGTATATGCAATCGAAACTTTCCTAAGTGCGCTATCGCTCCACGCCAGTGCTAACTCAACTGCATTCCTTAACTTCTACAAAAGAATATTTGTCTCCTGGCATGATGTTGCCCGGCCTAGGATCCCAACCTATAACTAGGAGGTGGAGGCCAGCCTGACCTAAATAAAAATAAATAAATAAGAAGCTTGTATGGAAAGGCTCCACAACGCTCTGCGGAGCAAAAGGGTCAAACTCCATTTGCCCGAGGCGCTGAGAGACAACATCGAGAGCGCGTTCTGCACAATGTCAGGCAAACTTCGAGTCTCCAAACAGTCCTTGCCCACGCAGGTAACCAAAGAAGTAAGTAGGAATGTTTGTTGGTATACCACACGACGTGGAAGAATCGAATTGTGGCCAGATAATAGGGAGAGGCTGTTCAGAAAACACTGAGCGAAGCCTCGGCAACAATCTTCACCGTCTCGGGCCGTGCAGCTCTCCCACCCGAGGCCTAACGCACAGCCCCGCACACCAGCGCCCAGTGAGGGACGAGGACGCGGCGCAGCCAGGGCCGCTAGAATCTCCGTGGCGCGAGACTTACCGCAGCGTCTGCGTTGCCCAGATCCTCAGGTTAGGTATCCACAGTGCACCTACAACATGAATACGCGCTGTCAGCTCTGATTCTCACAGTCTCCCAGTTCCCAAGTTCTAGGAAAGCCTTAAGTCTTACCCAACTCTCGCAGCACAGTCGCCGCCATGCTGGCCCTACGGAAGCCCCCGAGTTCAAACGCCGGCTGGCAGCACGCATGCGCAGTAGGAGGCCAAAGCCAACTCGGAAATTCTGAATGCGTTGTCATGGAGACCTAGAATGCGTAGTTCAGGCGAAAAGTTTGGTCAGACCAGCCTTGCTTTAGAATGAATGACCTCATAAAGACGGAAAATCGCGGATTTCTGTGAGTTCGAGACCAGCCTGGTCTACAAGAGCTAGTTTCAGGACAGGCTCCAAAACCACAGAGAAACCCTGTCTCGAAAAAAAAAAAAAAAAAAAGACGGAAAATCGGTGGATTTCCGGAAATTCACCTAGATTCAGAAAAATTGTAGTCTCACCCATAAACAGCCTGAACGAACAGGAGAACCTGTTCATCCCAAAGATTCGAGTCCAAAAATACAAAGAGAAAGACCAGCGACCCAAATCATTATGGCCAAATTAATTAACAAGCAATTAATTAAAGCAAGCTCTTTAAATTCATGTATATGAGCTGCCTCCCCCTAAGACAGGGTTCGAGAGGTCGGGCACTGGATCTGAGGAAGACAAGGGTTTTTTAGTTCAGGGGTAGAGAGCTTCCAAATGGGGGAGTTGGCAAGCAAAATAAGGTGGGGTTATAGGAGCAGAATATAAACATAAGTTAGTTATGACAAACTCCTGAAACAAAGATATGACAGCAAGGTGCCTGTAACAAGGTAGCCATAACAACCTTTTGCAAGAAAGAGTTGCAAGATGGTTTTGAAACAAAGGCATGGATGGACGGTCTTTCTTGTAACAGACAGTACACAACCATCTGTAGTTAAGGTTACAGATGGGGCATAGCCCAATCCTTGAGAAACAGAGGTTTAATCATAAACAGGAATGAACCTAGTTTCTCTTTACAATAAGATATCTTTTAAGCCTAAAATGGAAGCGGGCTTGTTCCACAAACTGTCTCCGCAGTGGACCTCATTGTTCTTCTTAGAAATGACTGCAACATCAGCGCATAAGAGACGTGTTAAAGAGTCGGGAGCACAAGAACACACTGTGATACACAAGCCAGGCTCTGTCTCAAAAGAAAAGTAAGCCAGGCTCTTGGCGCATGTTTGTAATCTCAGCATAGAAGAGGCTGAAGCGGGACGATCACAAGTTCAAAAGCACACTGGACTGCAAATTCCAGGCCTTCCAGAACTATGACACCCTATCGAGAAAGAAAGGGGGGGGGGGAGACATCACTCTCCTTACACAAAAGTTTGTGAAGATTATTGAGAAAACTCAAACATCAAATTGCCAGGCATGATGGCACACACCTTTAATCCCAGCACTCAGGATGGCAGAGGCAGGAGCATTTCTGTGAGTTCAATGCCTGTCTGGTCTACAAAGCAAGTTCCAGGCTAGTCAGAGCTGCATAGTGAGACCCTGTCTCAAAATAAAACAAAAAACAAACGGAGGCAGTGAAATGGCTCAGCTGGTTAAGGAACTTTCTGCCAAGCCTGACTCAGTCTGCAGACCCCACATCATGGAAGGAGGGACCCAACTCCCGCAAGCTGTCCACTGGCAACCTGATTTATTTTATTTTAACAGGCTCTCACATGATAACCCGGGCTGCCTGGCCTGGAGCTCACGGCAATCCTCCTGCATCAGCTCCCTGAGTGCTAGGATTTAGCCAGAGCTCCAAATCATTCGTTTAGTATTTAGTTAAATATATCCTTGCAACTGTCAGAGAAACACTGTCGGGGTGGGGGTGGAGGGACACTCCCAAACTGGCAAAGTACGCCGCTACGTATCTTTAAAAAAATTTTTTTTTTTATTAAAAAAAAAACTGGGATACTGAACTGCCCTGAAGACTAAATTGCAGAGGCTGGTTGGCGGGTTCCACCGGTCTAATCCCTTAATTAAGGAAAATGCTTAACCTCAGGGCCCTGAATTCAGTCCCAGGTGGCGCACGCGAACTACAGCGCGGCTTGGACCTCGGCGCGCTCCGTAGCGCCCGCCTCAGGGGCGGGGTTCACCTTGGTACCGCCCCTCCCGCTACACGCCGCGGTTGCGAACCACACCACCGGAGCTGCTCGCCTGAGCCTCGGCGGCCGCGGAGATGAAACCAGAGCCGCTTTCGCTGCCGCCGTCACCCAACTGGTACTGCGCGCGCTGCAGCGACGCGGCACCCGGAGGCATCTTTGGCTTCGCTGCGCGGACCTCCGTCTTTCTCGTCCGCGTGGGCCCGAGCGCGGGCGCGAACCCAGGGGCGCCCCCGTTTCGAGGTGAGCCCCCCGCGGGCCGGCGCGTTCCTTCCTGCCTTGCTTTGCGGGGTCTGTAGGTCGCCGGCTCGTACCAAGCTTGCCCACGTGGGACCATTACGCTCGGAGGGGCTGGCCCAGGCTAGACCCGGAGTTTACCGCGCTTCCTCCCTTTGCCAAGGCCCCGCCGGCCCCTGGGACGCCCCCTGGGGTAGGGGCTGTTCTCGATTCCTTGCTCCTGCAGCGTAATAACGGGATGCTGATTTCTGTAGGATGAGTGGGGTGAGGCTGAGTTTGCGCCAGGTGCGATGATGCTTGTCTGATCCCTGCAACTCGGGAGGCTGAGGCTGGAGGATTTCCGCACGTTCAAAGCCAGCCTAGGCTACATGAGTGAATTCCGAGCCAGCCAGAGCGCCATAGCAAGATCTTGACACAAAAGAAAACGAAGCAAACAAAAACCAGGGTTTGATTATGCCTTTTCGTTATGAAATACCAGCTTATTCTATTCTTTATGACCTATGGCAGGATTAGGTAAAAATGGCTTTAACGTTCACCTGTGGACTAAGTTAAGCTTGGTCCTCAGCCTGTGAACTGGGCCCAACAGAGGATGTGAAGATTGCTTCATAGATGAGAATACTGAGGTTCAAAGAAAATGAATCGGTGTGAAGTCCCGGGCTTCTGGCTCCTGGCATTTCTGTTATGAGTGCCTGAAGGGTTTTGTTCCACTTGTGTTACGGTGACTTCCGGTCACCGCATGTTCATCCAGCTGCATGCGAGTTGTCTGGATAGTGGTTTAGTTAAACAAGTCTGGTTTCACTTGCAGTTGTAGGAGAGTTGGTGGGACACACTGAAAGAGTATCCGGCTTCACTTTTTCTCATCACCCTGGACAGTACAACCTCTGTGCCACCAGCTCCGATGACGGGACTGTGAAAATCTGGGATGTGGAGACCAAGGCAGTGGTGACAGAGCACTCACTCCATCAGGTAACATTCATCCTGAGTCCGCAGAGTGTTTTAATATGCCTCCTCCATGCAAAGGAATGTTAATAATCAGTGTTCATTTGTTAGATGTGTTGGAAGGGCTTCTAACAGTTTGAGTTCGAGACCAGCCTGGTCTACAGAGCTAGTTCCAGGACAGGCTCCAAAGCCACAGAGAAACCCTGTCTCGAAAAACCAAAAAAAAAAAAAAGTTTGAGGTAGGGGATCTAACGTCCTGGGTTCGAGCCCTAGAACTGTATAAACGGGCATGGTGGTGCACATCTATAATTCTAGCACTTGGGAACTGGATTCCAAGGCCAACCTGGTCTGCAGGAGCTCCTGTCTGAGAGAGAGAGAGAGAGAGAGAGAGAGAGAGAGAGAGAGAGAGAGACACACACACACAGAGGTGGGGGGTGGGGCAGACAGACCACAAGTGAGCTATGCTACCTATTTCTGAAAGTAATACTAAAGTGTGGATCCATGTAGTCACTAAGTCTTTTTTATGTATACTGGTGGTTTTTATGTGTATACATGTCTGCACACCAGAAGAGGGCATTCTGATCCCATTATAGACAGTTGTGAGCTACTATGTGTGTTTTGGAAGTCAAACCCAGTACCTCCGGAAGAGCATCCTTAACCACTGAGCCATCTCTCTAGCCCCTAGTCACTAATTTTCTTTTTCTTTTTTTGGTTTTTCGAGGCAAGGTTTTTCTTTTTCTGTGTAACAGCCCTAGCTGTCCTGGAACTAGCTCTTGTAGACCAGGCTGGCCACGAACTCACAGAGATCCACCTGCCTCTGCCTCCCAAGTGCTGGGATTAAAGGCGTGCGCCACCACTGCCTGTGTCACTAATTCTTATCTGTGGCTGCTTTCCTGAAACAGCAACAGGTGAGGAACAGTGACAGATAGCAAGATCTACAAAGTCTAACAGATAGGTTTATATGTTTTGGTTGTGAGCCTAGCCTTTAATGGCTGAGCCATCCCTTCAGGCCAATAGGTTTATATAAAATAAACACCTGGGCAGATAAAATGGCTTTTGAGGTCAAAGAGCTTGTCATGAAACCTGACGACCTGAGTTTTGATATTTTGTTTAAGTTTATGTTGTATGTGTATAAGTGTTTGCCTGTGTGCCTGGTGTCTGTGTTGATGAGAAGAGGTGAAAACCGAAGTGACTGAAGGTTGTTGACTGCATCTGGATGCTCTTAGCCACTGAGCCATCTCTCAGCTCTCTGAATAATTTAATCTCTGGGAACCACATAAAAGTCAGAGAGTACTGGCTCCATGAGTAGTCTTCTGACTGCCATGCACTCAGCTGTGGCACATGCTCCCCACAGCACAAAAGACTTTGGGGCTCGAGAGAGGGTTCAGCAGCTAAGAGTGCTTCCCACTCTCCCAAAGGACCAAAGTTGGGTTCCCATCACCCACGTGCGGTATCTCACAACTCAGCGCCCTACTCCAGCCCCCGCATACAAACAAATGGCATGAACTTGCCCAGTCACACATAAATAAAAGTGTGTGTGTCCAGAAAGCCCACGGGGGTGCATGACTCAGGAGACTGAGGCGGGAGGATTGCTCTGAGTTCCAGGCCATCCTCTGGACTCCAGAGTGAGACTGTCTCAAAAACACAAAAAGTTCTCTCTTTAGATTTAACGTATTACTATACAGATAGCTTTAGACATTTCTTAATGTGCCTTACATTGGGCTGGTTTACAGTACGACACTGACAGATGAGACTTACCTGGTTTTGGTTTGTTTGAAGCACACAATATCAGCCCTGCATTGGTCTCCGACGGTTAAGGACTTAATTGTCTCTGGGGATGAAAAAGGAGTTGTGTTCTGTTACTGGCTTAACAGAAATGACAGCCAGCACTTCTTCCCGGAGCCCAGGACCATTTTCTGTCTTACTTGTTCACCTCATCATGAAGATTTAGTAGCCATTGGGTGAGTACCAAGTACCATGCTATCTGTAGATGATTTGCTTTCATTTATGGTCCTGCTTTTCATTCTCCTTGCCTTGTATGCCTCAGTCCTCGGAGGAAGCCTGCAACCCTGGTGCCATGTGATCTCTCGAGCCGTACTTTTCTCCACTCCCCCTCTTACCGTAATAGTATGTTTTCTTCCCTCTTTCCATCTGATTTTTCCCGTCCCCCTCCAAATGTTAGTAGTGTGTCCTTTCTCTTGGCTCACTTATACTGTCCTTGGATGTGGCATTAACTCCAGAGGGTCAGATGACTCTGCTTTGGGTCTGGCACTACAAACTGAACTAGGCATCCATGTGTCCTAACATGTACCTCACAAACAGGGCAGACTTGTGAAGCTTTGGGATGTACAAAATAAAATTGTGTCTTACTTGGGAATATTTATAAGAAAGGCTAGGGATGCTAGATCACAAGTCAGAAACATTGGTTCCCTCTCAGAAGGCAAAGCAGAAATTTGGTAGGAGGTGATATAAACTGGTTTGGTGGTGGTTTTTTCCCTTAAGCTGGGTAGTACTTTAAGGCAGTGGTTCTCAACCTTCCTAATGCTGTGACCCTTTAATACAGCTCCTCATGTTGTGGTGACCCCCAACCATAAAATTATTTTTGTTGCTATTTCATGACTAAATTTGCTACTGTTACGAATCATAGTGCAAATATCTATACTTTCTGATGGTTTTACCGATCCTGTGAAAGGTCGTAAAGGGTCATGGTCCACAGGTTGAGAACTGATGGTTTAAGGTTTGGTAGTTGGTTTTTGTTTGTTTGCTTGTTTGGATATTTTACCTGCATGTTTGTACACCATGTGCTTACAGTGCCCTAAGTAACCAGAAGAGGGCACCAGATCCTCTGGGATGAGTGACAGATGGTTCTGAGCCTTGTGGATGCTGGGACTTTAGATCCTTTGGAAGAGCAGTGCTCTTCGCTAGCTATCTCTTCAGCCCCCAGTAGATACTTTTTTTTAAAAAAAATTATTTATTTATTATGTATACAATATTCTGTGTGTATGCCTGCAGGCCAGAAGAGGACACCAGATCTCATTACAGATGGTTGTGAGCCACCATGTGATTGCTGGGAATTGAACTCAGGACCTTTAGAAGAGCAGGCAATGCTCTTAACCTCTAAGCCATCTCTCCAGCCCCCCCAGTAGATACTTTTTATATGTCCAAAATAATTCACTTTTTAAAAAGCTACTAGAACTTCTCAGTTTCTTCTGAATTCGTAGAATAACACTTAAGACAAATACAACTCTCGGATACAGTGTGTCTTAGGGTTTCTGTCGGTGTGAAGAAACGCCATGACTACACAATTCATAGAAAACATGTAATTGGGACTGGCTTACAGTTCAGAGGTTTAGTCCATTCACCTCATGGCAGGAAGCATGGTAGTGTGTAGGCAGGCATGGGGCTGGAGAAGGAGCTGAGAGTATTACACCTTGATCTGGAGGCAACAGGAAAAGATGCCACACAGGTTGTAGCTTGAGCTTCTGAGCCCTCAAAGCCCACCCCAGTGACACTTCCTCCACCAAGACCACAGCTCCTAATAGTGTCATTCACTGTGGGCCAAGCATTCAAACATGTGAGTGTATGCAGGCCATTTCTATTTAAACCACCACACAGTGTAACAGTTCTTGTTAGGTTTGTAGTTGGAAAGTAGTATCACTCGTGGATACTAAAGTAATATCACTTGTGGTAAAGTGCTTGTCTAGCATGTTCACCATCCTGAGTTCAGTCCCCAGGACTAAGCAAATACTTTGACTCGTGCCTGTGATCTCAGCACCTAGGAGGTAGATGCAGGAAGAGCAAAAGTTTATGATCATCCTTGTCACATAGTGGGTTTATGGCTAGTCTGGGATGCTTGAGGCTTTCTCAAAGAAAGGAGAAGAAAGTTTATTAACCAATTGTCTTTGTTTTTTAATAACATTTCTAACATTTGTTTCCCCTCTCACAGCAGGAACAATACAGACAAGCTGTAAATCCATTGGGTACTGGGAGGTGGGGTGGAGAATGGGAGAAAGTCATGTCTTTTGAGTTAATCTCAGCCCTGGAGGTTTACAAACAGATGTAAAAGGAGGTGGGGCACAGCGGGAAGGAGTCTTGAGAGAAAAGAGTAGAATTTAGAGTCTCAGGTCAAGCATACGTAGGATTTGAGTTGGTATCTGACAAGACAGAAAGGAAGAAAAGGGAAGTTGTGCTGCCTAGGTTAGAACTCAGAAAGGGGAGAGGCTTAGCAGTGTGAATCTGCAGGCCCCTGTGATGTTTCTAACTTATTTTTCAGCTACAAGGATGGTATAGTGGTTATCATTGACATCAGTAAAAAGGGAGAAGTCATTCACAGACTTCGAGGTCATGATGATGAGATCCACTCCATAGCCTGGTGTCCTCTGTCTGGTGAAGACTGCTTACCCCTAAACCAAGAGGAAAACTCAGGTGAGACGATCGAAGGAGGCTTTGTTCTCCTCAGACCTAAAGAAAAAGTATAGAATTGCTACTTCTGAATTATATGTAAAACTTGAGCTTCACAGATCAGACTAGGAAAGGGAGAGCTGAGTTTTGGGAAGTAACTTTTTAAGTCACAAGTGCTTGTTCATTGTGAATTAAAAATAAAATTGCCATCTCTTTCCTAGAAGAGCCTGACATTCCCAATGGGAAACTTGTAACAGAAACCCCCATTACAAAAGGCTGCTACTTAGCCACGGGAAGCAAGGATCAGACCATTCGAATCTGGAGCTGTTCCCGAGGGCGGGGTAAGGTTGATTCCTAGTGTTTGTACTACTTTCATTTCTGTTGCTAAAATAGCCACAACAAACCAACGTGGAGGGAGTAAGAGTGTAATCAGTTTAACTCGGATTTTGGCCCATCATTATTTTTTTTTTAAAGATTGCTTGGCTTTTCTTTTATGTGTATGAGTATTTTGCATACACATATGTTTATATACTATGTATGTGCTCATGGAAGCCAGAAGAGGGCACTGGATACTCTAGGAACTGTAGTTATAAACTGTTCTTTGCTCCCCATGTGGATGCTGGAAACGGAACCTGGCATTTCTAGAAGAGCAACAAGTCCTCCTAACTGAGCCATTTTTCTCCAGCCCCCTACAGTCCATTGTTTTAGAGAAGCCAGAATGAACTTGAAGCAGCTGGTTACATCCACAGTTGGGGCTGGTGCATGCACACCTACTGCTCAGCTTTCTCTACCTAAACCAAGGATGGGGCCACCCATTTGTAGGCTGTGTTCTAGCTTCCTTTCTGTTGCTCTGATAAAACAAATCAAAAGTAACTTAAGGAAGGAAAGGTTTTATTTCACCTTATAGGTTGCAGTCTGTCATTGAGGGAAGTCAAGGCAGGAGTTGAAGGAGAAACGTCACATGGTGGCTCATTCCCTGGCTTATGCTTAGCTGACTTTCTTGTACAGGCTGGGACCACCTATGTAAGAATATATCCCATAGTGGGCTGTGCCCTCCTGTATCTGTTGGCAGTCAAGATGGTCCCCCACAGACATGCTCAGAGGCCAAACTAATCTAGATAATAGCTCACTGAGCCTCTCTTCCCAAGTTTCCTATATTCTGTCTCATTGTCTCTTTGATGGCAAAGCCTGTACTGCTACAGTAGAATTAGCTACTTGTGTCTGTTTTCTGGTACCTTCCAGAAGACAAGGACCCTTGCTTTGCTGAAGGAGCTATGCCTACCGTGCAAAGCAAGTCTGTCCTTGAGCTTACTATGTAGACCAAGGTGTCCCGAGACTCACAGAGATCCCCTGAGAACAAGATGTTTACTGTAAGAACAGGGATAATGGATTTTCCTTGACTCTTAAGAATGGAAATAACCCGAGTTGTAGCTCCTAGAGACAAATACAGAGCAGGTCATACAGACCCAACATGCACACTGTGCACTTGAACAAGCTTGCTATGTTCACATTGTCTTCAGACTTCTATTTATTGCTGTTGGGTAGACAGTGTGTGCATATGAGGGTCAGAGGTAGCTCTAGAGTTGGCTCATACCTTTATGTGGGTCCTAGGGATCAGACTCAGGTCATCGGATGTATGTGACCAACTCTCTGACCACTGAGCTGTCTTGCAAGGATCACCACTTTTGTTCAAATTAACCTAAACATACACCCGCAATTGGACCTCCCAGGACATCTGTCTGAGGATCCCTGAACATGATGCTGTGTACAGTGGCCTTGGATTCCCCTTGAACAGCAGACCTGCTGGAGAGTACTGAAAAAGTTCAGTTTTCCAGACCCCACTTGGAGTCTCCTGAGTTAGATCTCTGAACTCAGACCCTGGTTTGTGTGTTTTTAATGTTATACTTGTGGTTATGGTGAACAGCACAGCCCTCCAGGTCAGTATCAGTGGAGATTGCCCTGACACAATATGTCAACTGCCAGATTTGCCCATTACAGTTACAGGGTCGAAACCCCTTTGAGTGTCACATGATCCTTTCACAGGAGTTAAGTATCAGATTTCCCACGTATCAGATATTTACATTATGATTCATAGTAGCAGCAAAATTAGTTTTGAAATAGCAATGAAAATAATTTTGTTTGGGGTCACCACAATGTGTGGAACTGTATTCAAGGGTCTCAGCATTAGGAAGGTTGAGAACCGCTGATCTAGGAAAATCCCACTGTCCTGCAATTGTTGACAATTTCAGGTAGGTTCTTATTCTAATTAAGAACTCACTTTTCCACATAAGAATACTCAAATGTTCACATGTATATACATGCATCTACAGGCAAAGGGTAACCTTTGGTGTTATTGCTCTGGTGCCATTTAAAGACACAATTTCTCACTGACTTGGACTTGACAAGTTGGCTAGACTGGATGGTTAGCCAGGGAACCCATCTTCTGCCTCCGTAGCATCTGGAGCATATGCTAGCTATCATGTCTGTTGTTGTTTTGGTTTACGTTTTTTGGGGTTTTTTTCTCCCGGTTTTTCGAGAAAGATTTTTCTGCGTAGCTTTGAAACCTATCCTGGAACTTGCCTTGTAGACCAACCTGGCCTCAAAATCAGGGATCCACCTCCTGAGTGCTGGGATTAAAGACGTGTACCACCACCCGGCATGCCTGGTTTTTTATATGGGTCCTGGGATTCAAATTCGAATTTTAATCCCTGCAAGGCAATCACTTTATGAACTAGGTTATCTCCCCAGCCTACTCCAAAGATACTTTTTGATTTTTCAAGACAGGGCTTTTCTGTATAGCCTTGCCTGCCCTGGAACTCACTCTATAGACCAAGGCGGCGTTGAACTCAGAGATCCACCTGCCTCTGCCTCCTGAGTGCTGGGATTAAAGGCATGGATCACCACCTCCCTGCACAAAGTACTCTTAATTTTTCAAGTTTCTGGAGAGCCTATAAAAGCCTCTTTGGCTTAAATGGCTAGATTGGAGTTAACCTCTATCTTAGTAATGTTCCCATAATAAAAGGAGGTGTTCTTTGTGTGTGCTGGTGTTGTTAGGTATCTTCCTCAGTTCTTCATGTTTGTGGTGTTGTTTCTCTCAGACTTTTTTTTTTGAGACAGGACCTCTTTGAACCTGCAGCTCAGTGATGAGGCTAGACTAGCAGCTGGCCAGCAAGCTCCAGGGCTCTGCCTGTGTCTTTACCCCAACTGCAGCAGACTTCCTTTCAATGGGTGCTGGAGTCTTCATGCTCACATGATGAATACTTTACTGAGTCATCACTCTAGCTCCCAAGGTTTTCCTTTAACTTAACCAGACAACTTGAGACCATAGAATTGAGGCTTTCTGGAAGGTTCAGGGTGTTCTTTCACTGTTTTGAGAGCTCACTGACTTTCTTCTAATCTACAGGGATAATGGTTTTGAAATTGCCCTTTCTGAAGAGGAGAGGAGGGGGTGTGGACCCAGCAGTTAAAGAACGTCTTTGGTTGACACTTCATTGGCCCAACAACCAGCCAACACAGCTGGTATCCAGTTGTTTTGGGTAAGTCTTAGGGTCATGCTTTCAAATAAATACTATTTTCCTGTTCAAATTTGGAAATTTCCAGGCTTATTGTATGTTCAGAAAATGAAGAAATAGGTGGCACACGTCCTTAATCACAGCACTTGGGAGGCAGAGGCAATCGGATCTCAAGTTAGAGGCCAGCCTCATCTACAGAGTGAGTTCCAGAACAGCCAGGGCTACACAGAGAGACCCTGTCTTGGGGGGAAAAAAGAAAGAAAGAAAATGGAGAAATAACCAAGATTTATGTTATCATTGTAATTTTTTTTTTTTTCAAAATTCAGAGTCTGGTGTAGGGCACAGATTAACCTAGAACTTAGGATCCTCCTGCCTCAGCTTCTTAAGTGCCTCACCTTGCCCAGCCATCTTAGCATGAAATAATGAAATATATGAAATAATAGATGAGAAAATTCATGAGGCCTGTGCTGTTTACTAACCGAATCCTAGCTCCTCGGGGTGTCTTTGCAGGCTCTCTGCCCCCCACCCACATGCACATGTACATGCTAATTGAGAACCCTAAGTGGTTTGACTTGAGCTTGCTCTGTAAACCAGGTTTACAGAGAGTTCCCTGGTTTGGTTCATTGACATGAGCCACTCATAAAACTCACCTATTTATCATATATTCAAAGAGGTACAGTTGAGATGAGATGCTCAGGGCAGCATGTGGGAAAGAGAAAGCATCTCCAGTCCTTTGGGTTTTATGGACTCATCGTCATCATTAAATACATGTAATTGATGAAGCCATCTGTGACCAGCTTATCTTGGTCCCTCCCCTTCCTTAAGGTTGGGCTGGGACTGCAAGTCACTCCCTTATCCTACCTGGATCTGCTGAGTGACCAGCTAACATTTTGAAGCTACCTAGAGGCTGCAGGTACCAGCTTAATGTGCAAAAGATACTGCTTCAGAGATACATGCCAACAAGAGCAAAGACTAAATATGTATTTCACAGTGCCAAATTGCCCCTGGTTGCCAAAGACGCTGAGAGAATTTCACACGCTAGTTCCTTGCTTTTAAATAAGACAACAGAAAAGCACATGCAAATTGCCCAGAATATCAGCCACACTACCTCCTGTCATGTTAAAATGATAAATCTTGAACTTTGCAAGTTTTAGTTGATTTTTATAAATTAAAGCTAAATCTGAAGATAAAGGCCTTTAAAAGGTAGTACAGTAGTACATGGACATTGCTAGGCCCTGCCTAAAACAACCAGTCCTCCAGAGGCTGAGGCAGAATGATCTTCAGGCTAGCCTGGGATACATAGCAAGACTCTCTCAAAAAAAATTTTTTTTAAAGATTTATTTATTTTTATGTGCATTGGTATTTTGCCTTCATTGCATGTATATCTGCGTGAGGGTGCCAGGTCCCCTGGATCTGGAGTCAGACCATTGTAAACTGCCATGTGCATGCTGGGAATTGAACCTGGGTCCTCTGGAAAAGCAGTCAGTGCTCTTAACCACTGAGCCATCTCCCTAGCCCCTCAGAAAAACTTTTTAAAAAGTTGAAGTTTGAGGAGTAAAAGCATACAGGGATCCTTCCCTCTGCCACCTTCCAGAGGCACTTCCTTTTCCTTCCTGTAGATGAGTAAAGATAGGATTGCATGCTGCAGTTTCATTGCTTTGCTTTAAAATATTTCAGAGATGTATTTGTTTGTTGGGTGTTCGCACGTTTGCCATGGCTTGTGTCTACACACAAGTTGAGAAGAGGACAACTTTCAGGAATTGGTTCTCTCTCTCCAGCATGGATTCCAGAGATAGGACTCAGGTCAGGCCTGGAGGCCAGTGCTTTACCATTGACCCATATCACTAGTCCTTTGTTTATTTTTTTGTTGTTGATATTTTTGGTTGGGGAAGGGTAGTATGTAGTTGTGGCTAGCCTGGAACTCTAGATCAGGATGGTCTCAAACTCACAGAGGTTCACCTGACCCTGCCCCCACTCCTGGTCCTTTTTTAATTTTTGAAGGTTCTCACAAATAGAGGTGTCCTTGAACTTCTTCCTGCCTCAGCCTTCTCAACTGAATTTAGAAAAGTGCACGCCACCATACCTAACTCAAAAAACAGTTTCTGTTTTTTTGTTTTGTTGCTTTTGTTTTTCGGGGGGTGAGATCTGTGTAGCTGTGGCTGTCTTGGAACTTGCTCTATATACTAGGAACTCACAGAGAGTCTCCTGACTACTGAGTGCTGAGATTAAAGGCTTGTGCTGCTGCCACCACTGTCACCTGGCAAAAAACAGTTCTGTTTGGGCACAACGAATTTGTAAAGCAGAAAGTGTGACCACTAAGGGAGGGCCTGCAGCAGCAGCAGTTGGGACTGACAGTTTAAAGCTGGTTGTGAGCGCTGTCAGAAACTGATGGGCCCACTTGTGGAAGAGTTTTCCCCGTGGCAGACCCCATTCTCCTTGGGAGAGCAGTGTGCCTTCTGTTTCCTGTTAGGAAGCCTCTTGAGCTGAGAAGAGGACTTAGTCTCACTCCTCTATCGTGCAAATGACCAAGGGAGCCTTTACCACATCTCCTACGACTGAGGGTCCAGGCTGTCTGAACAGCTGCTGAGAGGTATGCTCTTGCCCTGCCAGAGGTGAGCTGCTGCTGTGGGACCTCACCCAGTCGTGGAGACGGAAATACACGCTCTTCAGCGCCTCAGCAGAGGGGCAGAATCACTCCAGAATCATCTTCAATTTGTGTTCCCTGAAGACCGAAGATGACAAGCAGCTTCTACTGTCCACATCCATGGACAGAGATGTAAGAAGTGGTGTGTGGCAGGGTTGGGGCCGGGAGGTGTGTCCTCATACACATCTCTGCACTGCAGTTCAGAGCTGCTGCCATCAGGTGCACTGGATATGGCAACAGAAGCTGTGAAAAGGGGCTAGAGACGTTTGTTTGGGGTTTTTTGTTTGTTTTTGGAGACAGGGTTTCTCTGTGCAACAGTTCTAGCTGTCCTGGAACTCGCTCTATAGACCAGGCTGGTCTCAGTTTCACAGAGATCTATCTGCCTCTGCCTCCCAAGTGCTGGGATTAAAGGTGTACATCAACACTGCCCAACTAGAGACACTTTTTGGAGACAGGTTTCTAGCCTGGTCTGACTTTGAATTAATTACCTTGAACTTCTGATCCTTTTATCCCCCTGAATGACATCACAGTTA
>NW_026067978.1:6507427-6554639 GCF_014885135.2 Alexandromys fortis | reverse complement strand
CCTCCCCCCCCCCCCCCCCCCCCCGCCTTCTAAGTGCTGTAACCACGCCTGATTATATTGGGGACTAGAGCTGCAGCTTCATGGTGAGCAGGTGCTCTACCAACTAACTAACTGCCCTGCGGCCCTAGCCCTTAATTTAGACATAATTTTTCTCTTGCACTGCCTGGACGAGAAGTTCAGGACTTGTTCAGGCAGCGGCTCTTGATTGATATTCTTTGGGGAGGCCGTGCACACTCTGCCAGCATTGTGAGAGCAGGGGTTAGCTGTGCTGTGACTGCAGAGATGGCGAGCCTGTGTTGCAGGGTGTTTAACTCACTGAGCATGTCTAGGAATGGATGTGCTCCTAGGTGGATTTGAGCTCTGTGATAAATTGCAGGTTTGTTTCCTCATGAGAGAAGCTTCTCCCAGTTCCCTCTGGAAGAATTAGATTCAATCCCATTTGAAATATTTAATTCTTTACCCCCATTTCTTTGCTTTTTTTTTTTAACATTTATTTCATGTACAATGTTCTGCCTGCATGTATGCTTACAGGCCAGAATAGGGAACCAGCTGTCATTATGGATGGTTATGAGCCACCATGTGGTTGCTGGGAATTGAACTCAGGACTTCTGGAAGGACAGTTGGTGCTCTCTCTTAACCTCTGAGCCATCTCTCCAGCCCTCTTTGCTTTTTTTGAACCTTTATTTTAGGTAAAATGTTGGGACATGGCCACTCTGGAGTGCTGCTGGACATTGCCTTCTCTTGGAGGGTTTGTCTACAGCCTGGCCTTTTCTCCTGTGGATGTGGGCTGCTTGGCCATAGGCGTTGGGGACGGCATGATCCGGGTGTGGAATACGCTCTCCATAAAGAACAACTATGAAGTGAAAAGCTTCTGGCAAGGAGTCAAGTCCAAGGTTACGGCGGTAAGGAAGCTTCTTGGAGATTTTTTTCAGATTCTTTTTAGACACTGCTGGAAATCAAAGGAGGTTTAAGGTATCTATGATGAAGCATGAACTTCTCACTGTGTAAGCTCTGAATGTTCTAGATTCTTCCATCAGTTCACAGAGTGTTGTGAAATCACTTAAATATTTGAAGCGTGTGGGGTTGGCCCTAGGTTGTGTTGACTGGTGAGGATGCAATGATTTTAGCTTTGTTTCTGTTTTTCTTACTACATTTATTTGTTTGTGTGTTGGGGGTGAGTTCTTCATATGAGTCTTGGGAGGTTGAACTCAGGTGGTAAAGCTTGAAGGCAAGCACTTTTACCTGCTGAGCCGTTAATGGCCCTTAATCTTGGTTTCTCTGTAGCTTTGGAGCCTGTCCTGGAACTAGCTCTGTAGACCAGGCTGGCCTCGAACTCACAGAGATCCGCCTGACTGCCTCCCGAGTGCTGGGATTAAAGGCATGCCACCACTGCCTGGCTCCTTAATCTTGTTTTAATCCTTTTTTTTTTTTATTAAATAATGAGAATGAAATGAAGAACAAAAAAGTGTTCCATGAAACAGCCAGGACTACATGCAGACTCCTTTCTGTGTACTCATCTCTCATCTGGAAACTTCTCTTGTAGCTCTGCTGGCATCCAAACAAGGAGGGCTGCTTGGCGTTCGGAACTGATGATGGAAAAGTGGGATTGTATGATACCTGTTCCAACAAGTAAGTATGGTGATCTCCCTCAACTTAGTGACCAGAACATCTGTGATGTAAGGTTCAACTTGGAGTCCATAAACACAATAAAGTTGTTTTAGAGTAGAATCTTTTGGCTCTGGTACTGAGGTTCAGAACTCAGAATTTTCTTTAAAAACTTTTTTTGTGAGGGGCTAAGACCGTAACTCAGTGGTGGAGACCTTGGCTCGCATGTGCAGAGTCCTGAGTTTAGTATCTGAGACTACAAACTGAGAAGTGCAGGTACATGTGCAGAGTCCTGAGTTTAGTATCTGAGACTTACAGACTGAGAAGTGCAGGTACATTGATTTCAGCATTTGAGAGGGAAAGGCAGAAAGATGAAGGGTTATATATAGGCCAGCTTGATACACACAAGAATCCCTGTCTCACAAAAGAATGAGGAGAAGAAATTAATTTTCCAGGGCACGACAGTGTAGCCTGACTGCTCTTTAGGAACCACAAAGATGGGCTGGAGAGATGACTCAGCAGTTAAGAGGACTGGCTGCTCTTCCAGAGGACCTGGGTTCAATTCCCAGCACCCATATGTCAGCTCACAACTGTTTATAACCCCAGTTTCAGGGGTCTGACAGTCTTACACAGACATATATGCAAACAAAACACCAAAAAAATAAACAAAAACCATTAAATAATTTAAAAAAGAAAAAACCACCAAGATAAACCTGTGACTTTTTGTATGAAAGTTTCCAGACACAAAGCTGAAAGAGTAGTGGAGAGACACACGTGTACCTTTTCTGTTTGATCTGTGGTTCTCCATGTCTTGTCTCGGGGATAGGGATATGGTTGACTTGGTAGAGCATTTGCCTAGCACCGAAAAGTACAAAACAAAGCTTGAACAGTGTGGCAATGAGACTGGGCATGGTGGTGCACGCTTTTAATCCCAGCACTTGGGAGACTAAGGCAGGTTGATTTCTTCAGTTGGAGGCCAACCTGGTCTATATAAAACAGCACTTTTCTCAGAATAAAAGCAAATACAATGTGAGGGTGCTATTGTGTGTACTTGTAAAGTCGTGTTGTGACTGAGAAAGTTTCAGACTTTTGTTATACACTGATGTCTGGACATAGACTTACTTCCTAGGTGAAAGGTTTTCTGTTTTCTGAGGTGATTTCCATTTGGGTTTCTGTGTCATGTTTGGTCATGTCTTAGCTGTGCTTTTCTCTGGAATACCCGCTTCTTTCCATAGAATTGGTGCATTCCTTAAACTATTACTTGCCTTAAACTAACTCCATAGCAGAGGCTGGCCTTGGCCTCATAGTCCTTCTGTCTCCACCTTTGATGTTCTAGAATTACAGGCATCCATCACCTTATATAATGTATTTACTTTAGTGATTTATTTGACTCATACTAAATCAGTATCACTTGTTCTTCTCTCTCTCTCTCTCTTTCTCTCTCTCTTTCTCTCTCTCTTTCTCTCTCCTCTCTCTCTCTCTCTCTCTCTCTCTCTCTCTCTCTCTCTCTCTCTCTCTCTGTCTTTCTTTTCCTTTTTGACAAAGCATCTCTATGTATCAGAGGCTGACCTGAAACTCATAGGGATCATCATATCATGCCTGACCTCTTTGATCTTTTCCGACCTGACTAGAGAGTTCTAGATTACATTTGGGGTTTGGGTTTTTGGCGCAGACTGTGTATTGGACACAGCTGACTACGGGTTAGACCTGCTTATTCGGTTCAGCAGCCCCTTGCCACACATGGCTATTGATACTGAAAGTAATTGAAATAACATGAGTTTAGAAATACAGGTCTTCATTTACACTGGCCACATTTCAAATCACAAGAGCAGCATGTGGCTGAGAATGCTCCTTTCTAACCGTGGGAATGGAGTGGAGCCAGGGTTTCATGGCGTAGGGAGAAGCAGGATGACAGTCTCCGTTTGTGTAAATAAAATTCTATAGGGACTCATCCGCACTCACTGATTGCATCCTGCTGTCTGCTTCCACACCACAGCACCCATGTGGCTGCAGCACCTGACCTGCTCACTGTCCCTTTATGGGAAAGGATACGAGATCCATTTCTACTGCGGAGCTACCCTGTCTGCATGTCTACCTCCCTCTGCCTTACCTCTTTCTGTCTTTCTTTTCTTTGCTGTGATAGGATCTTTTCTACTGCTGTGATAAGACACCATGACCAAAAGAAAGAGTTTAATTTGGGGTTCCCATGTCAAGAGGGTGAGTTCATGACCAGCTTGGCAACAGGCAGGCATGGCACTGGAGCAGTAACTGAGAGTTTACATCTTGACCCAGAAGCTAGAGGCAGGGAGGACTAACCTGGGAATGGAGCTGACTTTTGAAACCTCAAAGCCCATCCCCAGTGAGACACCTTCATCAAGGCTACACCTTCCCAAACAGGACCAAGAATTCAACCATAAGAACCTATTTGGACCACTCTCATTCAGACCACCGTAGGCCTCATGGATGCTAATCATCGAAGTTGATTCCCCAGTCTGGACGCAGTGCTTTAACAATTTATGGAGAACCTACATCTGTTTGACTATTTCTCCCTTTTTGCTTAAATACTGTTTTAAAGGGGTATATAACTAAACAAAACTATGTTGATTTAAGTAGCACTAAATTGTCCCATAAGTACTCAGTCTACCAGTAGATGAGCTCCTTCAACACGGTTCTGGAGTTCTAAATCCTTACCTAGACGATGATTGACACTGAAAGTCCTAACAGTGCTGTTTTTTCCCAAGAAGTCAAGCCTTGTCGCCCCTAAGAGCAAGACCCCTGGGATACAGTATTAAAAAAAAAAAAAAAAACCTTTAAGAGATCTGCCTCCTTTCAGGGTTTACTGCAGTTTAAGAGTATGGTACTGGCTGTGCTTGGCTTGGTGGTGTACACCTCTAACCCCAGCATTCAGAAGACGAGGCAGATGGATCTCTGAGTTACAGGGCATCCAGGTCCACATGAGGCCTGTCATCCCTCAGGTTAGGTGACTGGTTGTCACAGCCTCTGTACTCCTTCGTAGCTACAGAAATGCTAAATTTTTTTTTTCAAAGTACAGTCATTATTTTTTTTAATTTATTTATTATGTATACAATATTCTGTCTGCATGTATGCCTGCAGGCTAGAAGAGGGCACCAGACCTCATTACAGATGACTGTGAGCCACCATGTGGTTGCTGGGAATTGAACTCAGGACCTTGGGAAGAGCAGGCAATGCTCTTAACCAGTGAGCCATCTCTCCAGAAATGCTAAATTCTTGACGTTGCTTTGCTATTAGCTCTTTAAAGAGACAGAAGAAAAAATGATTCCAGCTGGCCAGCGGGGTGGGCAGTGCGTTCAGTGCTTGTTTTAGTGGTAGATATTATTACATGTTAAGTTTTGCTTTTTAATAACCAACTATTTGGGGCAAAATTAAATTGTTTTTCTTTAATACCAACAACTACATGTATGGAAGGACCTTTCAGAGAAAGATGGTCTGTTTTCTAGTGGGCCTCTTTATTCAAGTCTTCCTGTTCTCCCCATCCACAGACCTCCACAGATTTCAAGCACGTATCATAAGAAGACTGTGTACAGGTTGGCTTGGGGGCCACCAGTCCCCCCAATGTCACTTGGTAAGTGTCTTGATCATTCTTAACACACACGAGTGTATTCTTCCATTTTAATTAGAGCCTGAAGGCTGGTGTGTGTGTGTGTGTGTGTGTGTGTGTGTGTGTGTGTGTGTGTGTGTGTGTGCGCGCGCGCGCGCGCACGCACATAGGTGCACCATGCCTCCAGGATTCTGTGTGAGCAGCAGAGGTGGGTGATGTTGGAGATTAAAGGAAAAGCTTGACTCCCGCCTCCCCCAGCTCTGAAGTACTGCTCTTTTCTTCCACTACACAGAAGAACCTCAGACTGGGTGCTGGCCTTGGGTTGCTAAGGTCTCTGTCTTTCACTCCTATAGCTCTGCCCCTCCTTATTTTCCCACCCTGACTGCTGCTGATTTCCATAAATTAATGTCTTTCTTAATATCTTTTAAAATGAGTCAGAAGTTTTTCCACGTTCTTTCCTACTGTGCTGAAGGTAGCACTGGCTTTGTGTAGAGGGTTGTGTTGCAAACAGGAAATAGCTTTACAACTAAGGGCTGTGCTCTGAGACACAATCTTGGCCATGGGAATCCTGAACTCTGTTCACACAAGCCGTAAGATTCTCGTTTCTGGAAGAAAAACTACGTTGTCAGCTTTCATTTGAGACCATAGCGTTTCCTCTGATCACATCTTTAGTGTTAATGCTCCCGAATGTCAGAAGAGCCTTTGCAGTGAACACAGTATCTCAGGAGTGAACTGGTTTTCCTTCTTCTCACAGCTTTCCAGATTGGTAGGAGGGTGGCTTTACCCCAGCATGTTAGATCTTTCCCCACCCACAGCTGGGAGATAAAGCCGGATGTTAACCGTGGTGTGCTGTGCTAATGATGTACCTATGGAATTGCTACCCTGGGAAAGTGAGAAACTCAGGAGTTTTTCCTTCATAGGAGGGGAAGGAGACAGGCCTTCCCTCACCTTGTACAGCTGTGGAGGGGAAGGCATTGTGCTGCAACATAACCCCTGGAAGCTCAGCGGAGAGGCCTTCAACATCAACAAACTTGTGAGGGACACCAATTCCATCAAAGTAAGTTCCAGTGAGCTGGAGTCCACTCAGCTTCCTTTGGTTTTTCTTACTCAGGGCTTTCTGTAGATGCCTGTGATGTTTAGCCAGAATTCTCAGATAGTTGATAAAGCTATTGACGAATTTGTGGGTTGCCTGTTAGACCTTAGAGATATTTATCATTGAGTAAAGCAAAGAACTGTATGGGAGACTTACTTGCAATGGTAAGATAAAAAATCTTCCTCATCTTCACAGTAAAGCATCCTTTTGGTTTGGGTTTTTGGGTTGTTTGGTTGATTGGTTTGGTTTGGTTTGGTTTTTGAGACAGGGTTCATCATATGTAGTCCTGACTGTCCTGGAGCCCACTGTGTAAAACTCACCTAGCTGCCTCGCCTTTGCTTCTCAAGTGCTGGAGGAAAGGTGTGCATCCTTTTGAGGCTAGCCTTCCAGCTACAAGCGCCTGTTGGCAATGGTGTGCTCAGGCCTTGTCTGCTGTTTTCTTGTGGTATGGTGACTTCTTATTAGCCCAGGCTGACTTCCTGCTCCTCCTCCCCCAGCCTCCCAGGTGCTGAGGTTGCAAGGCTGTGCTCGCAGAGTCACACATGTACAGCAATACAAAACATTCTCTTGGGACCTTTGCCTAGATCTCACATCAAAACACATTTGCTTTGACTTTGTGTCATTGTATTTTATGACTCAACTATTTTAACTTTCTTTTTTGAGACAGGATCAAACATAACTCAGGCTGGCCTCAAGCTTGGTTCCTGCCTCTACCTGCCAGGTGCTAGCATGACAGGTGTGCTCCACAATGCCTGGCTTCTACAGTTGTCCTTAAGTCAAATCATAAATATTGAGATTTCCTTACCCTTGCAAATGAGCAGTTTTCATTGCTGCTTCCTGTTTTTTGTATGCCTATCACAAGGTAACATGATCATAAATCATATGCGATTGTATGCTTTCATTTTCTCCAATGTTGTCTGTGTGTTAACACCCAGTAATGAGCAAAATTCCTATCCTCACAAGGTTTTAGCTGAGTGACAGCTGAGTTTCTATATTAGAGTTCAAATGAGGATTCTGTACAGGAAATAGAAATTTGGAATCTCTTCACATAAATGACTTTGAAAAAGCTGTGGACGGGTAATAGAATAAACAAAAGAAACAAGTAAGAAAAATAGGGTCACGGGGCAAATGACATACACAGCAGGTGGAAGCGATTGCCACCCAGCCTGACTACCTGAGTTCTACATAGAGGCGGAAGGAGAGACTCTGATCCCAGAGCTGTCTTCAGATTTCTACACAATTGTATAATAAAATATTGTTAAGAAAAGGAAGCAGGAGGCTGAAGAGATGGCTCAGCGGTTAAGAGCACTGACTGCTCTTCCTGAGGACCCGGGTTCAATTCCCAGCACCCACATGGCAGCTCACAACTGTCTGAAGATCCAGTTCCAGGGGATCTGACACCTTCACACCAATGCACATAAAATAAAGTTAAATAAACCATAAAAAAAATTTAAGAAAAAAGAAAAGGAAGCAAACAGGCAAAATCCTGACAGGACCTGCGTGACAGCTGATTTGATTTCAAACTACTCATGGGGAAATGCTGGGGCATGTGCATTTCGCACAGGGGACTGTCTTTTGGTTAGTTTATTCTGTAAGGTGGAAGACTACAGACAGTACTTACCGGACTCTGTTCCATTTAAGAAGCTGCAGTCAGAGTACTTGTTCTCAGTAACTCTTTGGCTGAATGTGGTTAGTCTAGAAAACTGCCCTTCAAAATCAGAATATGTTTTGTTGGTTTTTTTTTTTTTTTTTTTGGTTTTTTCGAGACAGGGTTTCTCTGTGGCTTTGGAGCCTGTCCTGGAACTAGCCTGTAGACCAGGCTGGTCTCGAACTCACAGAGATCCGCCTGTGAGCCCTCTGCCTCCCAGTGCTGGGATTAAAGGCGTGTGCCACCACCGCCCGGCTCAAAATCAGAACATGTTTTAACCCCAGGGAATTTTTTTTTTTTTTTTTTTTTTTTTTTTGCCCTCATGATGTCATTGAATTGTAAGATGAAGAGCAGATGAAGTTTTTTACACCCATGCCTGGCTTGTTCTACTTTCTAGTATAAGCTGCCTGTGCACACAGAGATCAGCTGGAAAGGAGATGGCAAGGTCATGGCTCTCGGCAATGAAGATGGGTGAGTGTGTCTTTACAAAAAGTTGTAATATTGTAGCGTTCGCTAGCTGCCAAGGCTTTCTGCAGTGCCTAGTGGCAGTCCCATTGTGTTCTGTGTCACTGTGGACATCCTCGGCTCATCTGGACTCTATATCTCTGTGAAGACAGACTGTTTGAATCTTACAGCTCATTGACAGTGTCTGACTACACTGTGTTGGCTATTGGAGTCTCACTGTGACTCTAGGCACAGCCCAATTCTCTCAACCCCCCCTCCACCCTGAACCAGTTCCTGGTTCCTTGTGAGAGAAGGGCCTCTGCCAGGGATAGAGCGTGCCATGCTTTCTATCTCACCTTCCCTGCACTGAGGGAAGAAGGGGGGCTTGTAACTTGATTAGCTTTCATTCTCATCCTGCTGTCTTGTTCTAGGTCAATAGAAATATTCCAAGTTCCCAACTTGAAACTACTCTGCACCATCCAGCAGCACCACAAACTGGTGAATGCCATAGTCTGGCACCATGAGCACGGCAGCCGTCCAGAGCTGAGCTGCCTCATAGCTTCTGGCTCCAACAATGCAGTCATCTACGTGCACAATCTGCGAACTGTTCTAGGTAACACTGACCTCTGCTGGGATGATACAGGACTTCAGGCTAGCCTCCTATAGCCCAGGATGACCTGGAACCCCATCCTGCCTGTGCCTTCTAAGCTCTGGGATTGCAACCTTGTACTTCCATGTCCAACACTAATCTGGGATTCTATACCTAGGGGAAGATCCTTTAAATGAAGGTGAAATTATAGACTTTACAAATAGATTTTTTTTTTTTTTTGATGAGGGAATTTGTCACCAGGAGAACAGACTGTATTACCAAAAATGTTGGATTTCTTCAGGTAAAGGAATTGGTAGTGACTAGAAACACAGAACAGTTGTTTGGTCACTGTTCTGCGGTTTATCTGGTATTTCCTCATGGATAGCTTCAGATGATCTGTTACTACCTAGAGTACCATCAAGTGCAGGGATGTCCAGAGGGAGGTGCTCTTGTGTTGGCCTCTATCTACACATCTACGGTAGCCTGCCTGGAGGCCCTGTTAGTGAGCTACATTGTATTTTTATCTGTACTTTTGAGCAGATATCATTTCCTTCTCTTTTCTCTCTCCAAACCCTTCCGTGCACGCTCCTCGACTCTCTTTCAAATTCATGTACTTTTTTTCTTTAATTGTGGTTGCACATACATGTTCCTAAACATAAATGCAACGTTCCCGGTCCATTTAATGTTATTTATAGGTATATGTTTTAGGGCTGACAGTTTGGTGTTAGATAACCGGTTGATGTGTGCTTCCCTGAGAGAAGACCGTTTTCCCTTCCTCAGTGTTTCTTAGTTGCCGTTAGTTCTTTGTTTACTGTTGAGGCCTTGTAAGTTTTCTCCCTTCACCATTAGTCTATTAGTGTCCTATTTGTTCATGTTTGGGTAGCCATACTGGTGAAACTTTATGGTCTTTTCAAGGAGACACAGTCTCATGCAGATTCCCTGATCTCCAGCTCTTTTTTGTTGTTTGTTTGTTTGTTTGTTTTAAGATTTATTATGTATACAGTGTTCTGTTTGCACAGCATAAGAGGGCACCTGATAGATGTTTGTAAGCCACTATGTGGTTGCTGGGAATTGAACTCCGGATCTCCCATTCTGTGGCTCTTATAATCTAGTAAGCTATAGTAAGCTACATTCTTTTCTTTCTTTTTTGTTTTATTTGGGGTTTTTTTTTTTTTTTTTTTTTTTTGAAGGGTCGGGGGTAAGACAGGGTTTCTCTGTGTAACAGTTCTGGCTGTCCTGGAACTCGCTCTGTACACCAAACTGGCTTTATAACTCAGAGATTTGCTTGCCTCTGCCTCCCAAGTGCTGGGATTAAAGGTGTGCCACACACACACACACACACACACACACACACACACACACACACACACAACCCGGCTGAGCTACATTCTTACTGAAATCTCAAAAAGCCTTCCTTGCCTCTTGCCCTGTTCTGTCTTCCTGTGTATCCTTTCTGGGGCTGTTGATGTGACTTCTTCTCCTTGCCTTCTAGAGAGCAATCCTGAGTCTCCAGTAACCATCACAGAGCCCTTCCGGACCCTCTCAGGACACACAGCCAAGGTTACCAGCCTGGCGTGGAGCCCTCATCATGATGGAAGGCTGGTATCTGCTTGCTATGATGGCACAGCTCAGGTACTATGCGTCCATGAGCCTTTGTTACTTGGTGTGGGGGAGGGGTGGTAAGGGGTTGGTTTTTCTAAGCAGGGTTTCTCTGTGTAATAGCCATAGCTTTCCTGGAATGACTTATTGTAATTTAAACTTTCCCTTCTTCCCTCTCAGTTTTGCGTTGTTTTTATTCCCCTCCTGTCTACAGAAGGACTGTCTGAGCTAGAAGACATAGTTTCATCATAGCCCTTGACAGATCACTTTTGACTTATAGTCAGTGTCAGGAGTTCTGATTACTCTGTGTGGTGGACCCAAGTGGCCCAAAAAGTGTCCTTCAACCAAACCAACATAAAGATTTTAGCTAATTGTAGATACTCTTTTTGTTGTTGTTTGGGCTTTTGCTGCAGGGTTTTGTTATACAAGGCGAGCTGTCCTCAAACTCTCTATATTTTGATTTTGTTTAATTAACATTGTGTATGTGTTGGAGGAGACAGGAAAACTTACAGGAGTTGGTGCTCTCCTCCCATCTTGTAGGTCCTAGGGATTAAATTCAGATCATCAGAGTTGGCAACAAGGGCCTTTTCCACTGAGCCATCTCACCATCCTGTCCTCAAAGCTTTAATCCTTTTGCTTCAACCATCCGTGCTATAACTATAGGTGTGGGCCACATGAGATAGTGTTGTCTCATGAATGCATTAGGGACTTTGCAAATCATGTGAAAATTAAGGCCCATCATGAGTTTATTTTAATTGAGCAAAATTACAATCTAGAACAATATAATTATCAGTTGTTTGTCCTATCATACTAATGTTGGTTCTAGGTATGGGACGCCCTCCTGGAAGAACCTCTGTTCAATTTCCGAGGACATCGAGGCCGGCTGCTATGTGTGGCATGGTCTCCAGTGGACCCAGAATGCATCTACTCAGGTGCAGATGACTTCTGTGTATACAGGTGGCTGACCTCCATGCAGGACCATTCCCGGCCTCCTCAAGGTTGGTCAGGATGAGATTATGGGATCCCTTTTTCTCTGCCTCAGTAATTGTTGCTCTGACCCCACCCAGCATCATCCATCACGGTAAAATTGTAACAAGTGTGGCTGTGCTCTTCCCAGGGCTGTTAAACCTCATTATTCACTGGAAGGGCATTAGGAATGAAAGCACCTACAACATCTTATGCCAGAAAGAAAGGGTGTGCTCAAAGAACTGAGACACTTCAAAGTATTGGGAGCAGCTTGAAGGGTTTCTGGCTAAACAAAAGGGGGGACTATTGAGAGGAGGGGCCAGCAAGGTGTCTGCAAGTGGGGGGATTAGTCAGGATTCTCTAAAGGAACAGAACTGATATAATGGCACACACACATGCAACTTATTAGAGTGGCTGACAAGCTGTGGTCTGGGTAGTCCAACAATGGTTGTCTCCAGATGGAAAGACCAAAAATCCAGTAGTTCGGTCCAGTCCATAAGACGGGAAAGAGTGAGGGCAGCCAGGCAAAAGGTAAAGGCTTCCTTTTCCATGTCCTTTTATATAGGGTGCCACCAGAAGGAGTGGACCAGATTTTAATGTAAAAGATACTCAAATTAGTGTTGTCTTGGTCAGAAACTGGACACAATTCAAATGCCAATGAGCATATGAGTGTATCCTTACAGAAGAAATGTACATAGGCATAAGAAGGAAGTTGTAGGCTGCCCATGTGTACAGGCCTGCTTCAACCCCCTGAATAGAAACAAAGAGCGACTACTGATAAATGCAGCAAAGTTGATGAGTTTCTGACAGATTGCACTGAGCAGCAGCAGCCAGGCACAGGGTTTGTACTGTTTCTGTGAAACCCTAGGGCAGCTGAAACTCAGACTGGTGACAGGTTATCTACAGGGCAGGTGGGATCTGGTCTGTGCTGGAATGCTGAGTTCTAGTACCTTGAATCTTGAAAAGCAGTTGAGATGTGAAAAAATGATAAATAGACTGTAAGGAAATAATAAAAAGCTTTAAGGAAGAAAGAGGGCAGTGCTGGATGCTGCAAACTGGTCAGTGCCAGCTGCCTGGCAAGTGTGCTTTCAGGTACTGGATCACAGAGGTCTCTCCTGAGAACCAGTTCTGTCCAGCGGTGCATTCCAGCCAAGGAAGTCACAAGTGCCCACACAGTGGCACAGTGACAATCCCAGTCAGGAATCTGATGGTGGAACTAGGGAGTCCAGAAGTGTGGTAATGGACAACAGACACTGTCGGGACACCCTCTGGTCATCTAATTAAAATAGCCAAAGGACAGATAAAAGTCATGTGCTGTCTACCTCCCAGGTACCCTGGAGGAGCAGTTTCTCTGCGACCAGTTGAAAATGTAGTCTGCATCCCTTAAATAGTGTGGGCAGACATGAGTGGAATTAATGGACTCCCAGGGCTGATGGGGGTGTAGCTGTGAAGGCATGGAGAAGGCAGGGGGTGTGTAAAGACTGTCAGAAGAGTGGTGTATGGTTCGAAAGGATTTTGCCAGGATGCTTCTGGCCCACAGTGTGTATTTTAGTCTATTATTTTTATTGTGGTCTTTGTAGGGAAAAAATGTGTTGAACTAGAAAAAAAACGGCTCTCTCAGCCTAAGCCAAAGCTTAAAAAGAAGAAAAAACCTACCCTGCGACTACCTGGAAAGCAAGATTCATCCATTGTCACTGAAGATGAGAGTTCAAGGGAGACCTCAGGACCTGTTGAGAATGGTGTGTCGGACCAGGATGGTGAGGAGGAAACCCAGGAGCCAGAGCTGCCACCATCTCCAGTGGGTAGGTATTTCTAAAACACCCATCTCACTGGTGTATTGGTGTGGCAGGTCTTCCTCTGTGTGCAGCTTCTGCGTCAACTGAGACTTTGCAAACATGGTAGTGTTGTTTAAAGGGGTTTCGTTCAGTTTTTAATATTGATCTTCGTTTCATGTGTATGACTATTTTGCCTGAAACTATGCCTGTGTACCACAAGAGTGCCCATGGAGGCCAGAAGAGAGCATTGGACCCCCTAAAACTGGAATTATGGGTGTGGGGAACTGAACCCAGGTCCTCTGCAAGAACAACCAGTGCTCTTAACCTCTGAGCCCCCTCTCCATATCTTTAAAAGGTTAAGTCGAAATACCACCTTATTGTTGTTGTTGTTATTGTTGTTTTTATTGAGCTATTAAATGCCACTTTGAAGTGTTACAAGAGCTATAGTACATGACTGGGGAGGAGTCAATAGTACACAGAAGCTTCAGCTGTTCAGGGTAAGACACAGGGCACAGTGAGACAGGGCAGTGTGCATAGGCATGAGTGGAGAGGAGGGCACATCTGTGTCCCTTTAACAACTGACCTTTAAAACGTTCCAACTTATATGGGAAAGGTAAGTTTCCCCTGCGCCGGATGATATCTTAATCATTGTTGTGTTGCTGTAAAGAGACACCACGACCAAGGCAAGTCTTATTTAAAACAAGACAAAACATTTCATTGGGGCTGAGTGACTCAAGTGTTTGCTGCACAGTCCTGGGTTTGATTCTGGAACCCATGGAAAGATGGAAGGGAGACCTGACTCCAAAGAATTATCCTGACCTCCACATTCACCACAGAGCACATACAGTGATAATGATTTTAATTCCTTTGTATCATATAAGGGCTACACAAAGTGTCCTGTGCTTCTGTTGGTTAGAAAACAGTTTGTGTGCTTAGGATTGTGACTGTCACATGTACCTGCTGTGTTCTGTGATTGAAGCTTTTTCCTGTTTGTACAGTGAAGCTTCAGTTCCCTAACAAGTGACTCACCAGTAAGCAGGGTTTCCAGGTCAAATGTCAGAGTTCTGAATAATAACCTTAGAGACTCCCGTGCAGCAGGTGAGGCCTGAGCACCTGCACTGCTTGTCCAGGGCACAGTGGCTGGAATTGCATTGCTGAGCCTGGGAATGCTGGTTTTTGGTTTTTGTTTTGCTTTTTTGTTTTGTTTTTCCTTCAAGACAGGAAGTGTGTAATAACCCTATCTGTCCTAAAACTAGACCAGGGTGGCCTTGAACTCACAGAGAACCACCTTTCTCTGCCTCCTAAGGGCTAGAATTAAAGGTATGGCCACCACAGCCCAACTCACCTGTTAAAATGCTCTTATAGCAACAACTAGACTCGGACAGTGTGTTTTGAAACAGGGTCTCACTCTGTAACCACAGTTGATTGTCCTGGGACTCACAGTGTAGCCTAGGCTGGCCTCAACCTATAGTGATCCTGCATCAGTGTCCAGAATGCTGAGGTTACAGGCGTGGGTTCCCTTGCCCTCCGCCTTTCTATATTGTTCTCGTCTCAAACCTTTTCTGTTCTTTTTCCCTTGTAGTTTCTGGTGAAGCTGTTTCCTGCATTGCTGTTTCCTTAGGTGTTGAAAAGTCAAAAGTCACAGTTAATAGCAAAGCCACCTTACTGAAAAAGGAGCCACCCAAAGAGAAGCCAGGTCAGTATTTTTTACCTGACATTCCTAAGACCTTCTGTGCCCACGAGAGAGCCTTTTGTGTAAGCCTGGGATGTTTGGATTGTGCTGTTGGAGATCATTTTATTTCTTGTTTTTTTTTTTTTTTCACATTGCTTAGCACTTGAAATGTCTTACAGTTGGTGGTACCACTTGTGAATGTTAGCAAGATCGTTTTGCATGTTTTTTGACTATGCACCAGCCAGCAAGGTATAAAAGCTGCTGTCTGGGAGTGGCTTGTTCCGTGCCACCTTCCTGTAGGCCACACCCATACTGCCCACATTTGCGTTCCTTCAGCTCTGTCTGTGGTCTGTTTTTCTGAAATTATTGCTGTTGTTTCATTTCAGAAGCCTTACTCAAGAAAAGGAAGACTCGCTCCATGCTCCCCCTGAGCACAAGCTTAGACCACAGGTCCAAAGAGGAACTCCATCGAGACTGTTTGGTACTAGCAACTGCAACACATGCCAAAGGTACCAAGCGCTGCTCCTTGCACCTGTGTGCTTACAGTTGATGGTGGTACTGTGTGTTAAGTAAATGAGCAGGTGTCTAAGATTATTACTTCCTGGACTTTTTCCCCAGCTTCCCTTGTCTTTGACCTCCCTGCCCCCCTGCCATGCCCCTATCTTGCGGCCACTGCTCCCAGTATCCCATCTGTCACTGTTACCCAGCCAACCATCTTTGACATTTGGCCAAGCACCTACACATCTATTTTCCAGTCTACCAGTGTCTTTAGGTAAAAAAAAAAATCCTCATTAGAGATGCTCCGTAATGTGGCAGTTACTTTAACATATTTGATGGTGTTTTATTTTTTAAATGGTTATTGGTTTTGTTTGCTTGTCATAGTCCAGTATTTGGGTGTTTTTATTATGAATTTGATGTGTTGAAAAAAATAACACAGTTTTTAAAAATCTTAAAGAGAGTGAGTCCCCCTGCTCATTCCACCACTGTTTTCTCTTGTGCTTTTTGTGGGTATGACTTGTTTTGGGAATTTTGAGATGATCTAGAGTCTCCTTGGCTAACAGCTAAACTTACTGGAAAGTAAGGACTTTTTACATTCTCAGGTGGGGTCCCAGGGCCTTGCACATGCTAGGCAAGTCCTTTATCATTAAGACGTGCATAAACATAATTGACTGTTTTGGTTTTGGTTGGTTGGTTGGTTGGTTGGTTGGTTGGTTGGTTTCTCAAGACAGGGTTTCTCAGTTGGGCGGTGGTGGCGCACGCCTTTAATCCCAGCATTCGGGAGGCAGAGGCAGGTGGATCTCCGTGATTTTGAGGCCAGCCTGGTCTACAAGAGCTAGTTCCAGGACAGGCTCCAAAGCTACAGAGACAGGGTTTTTCTGTGTAACAGTCCTGGCTGTTCTGGAACTTTCTTTGTAGACCAGACTGACCTCAAACTTACAGAGCTCCTACTGCCTCCTGAGTGCTGGGATAAAGGTGCACACCTGCGTGCTTGGCTCCTAGAGGACTCTTAATACATTCTGGTTAATCTTCTAACAGAAATTTAAAAGGCATGTTGAATTTGGAATCCTCTTTTTTTTTTTTTTTTTTTTTGGTTTTTCGAGACAGGGTTTCTCTGTGGCTTTGGAGCCTGTCCTGGCACTAGCTCTGTAGACCAGGCTGGTCTCGAACTCACAGAGATCCACCTGCCTCTGCCTCCCGAGTGCTGGGATTAAAGGCGTGCGCCACCATCGCCCGGCTGGAATCCTCTTATACTGTTTTTCCCTCAAGCTTTTGTCAGCACAAACTATAAAATGGTATTGACTCATTGGATTCTTCCCAAGCTGACTTTTAAAAGCTCCAAACTGTCTCTGTCACTAGCAGGAGGTACAGGGTAGAGTAAACGAGGACCTGGAATGTGGATTTTTGTCTCTGAAGTAGGTGTTGGGGCATGTGTCCAGAAGTTACTGGACGAAACCTGTGGCTGTTACTTTTTCCATTTTAAATTAGCAGAGCTAAATGAAGATCTGTCTGCTGACCTTGAAGAACGATTCCACTTGGGCCTCTTCACAGACAGGGCTACTCTGTACAGGATGATGGAAACAGAAGGTGAGGCCTGCTCAGTCTACGTGGCCCTATCTCTCCTTACTCTCCCTAATTTTGACACATGCCTCTATGTGGCTGCCAGCCTGTGCATTGCCATGCCATGCAGTTTAATCTGTGTACAAACATGTTGCCATCTAAGCTACTCCCTTATGTACTTTATGTGGTCATCAGACTCCAAACGATAGCCTCTAACTGGTGCAGTGCTCTTGAGGACTACTGGTGACAGTGGTCAGCTGGGCTCCAGCCCCATTCATATATGCTGGGTTCAGATATATATATGTCCATGGTTCAGATCTATAATCCTAGCACTCTGGAGGCTAAAGCAGGAGTATCACAAGATTGAGGCCATCCTGTATGTCCATCTTGTAAGTTCTAGGGCAGCCTGAGCTATGAGGAGACTTTGTCTTTAAATAAATAAATAAAATAAAAAGCTAGGGAGCAGAGGGATGGCTCAGCAGGTAAAAGTGCAATCATCAGAACATGTATAGCTTGCACTCATCCTAACACTCTACAAAATGGGAAACAGAAGAGGATGAGCTGGAGCATAGTGCAGAAACAGAACCCCTATCTCCAAAGCAAAGTGAAAGGGAAAATTTAAAATTGGTCCTGGAGAAATGGCTCAGCAACTAAAACACTGACTGCTTTTGGAGGACTCGGGTTCAGTTCCCAACACTCACATGGCAGCTCGCATCTTTCATTAATTCCAGTTCCAGAGCTTCTGACACTCTCACACAGACATACATGCACACAAAACACCGATGAACATAAAATAATTTTTTTTAATTAAAAAAAATCCCTCAAAGTCATTTTAGTAGATGGCTTGCTGATCGGTAAGTGACTATATACTTCTTTTCCACTGTGACCTTTGTTTTATAAAACAGCTTTCAAACTCTGTCTCCTCTACACAGGAAAAGGCCACCTGGAGAGTGGCCACCCTGAGCTTTTTCACCAGCTCATGCTCTGGAAAGGCGATCTGAAAGGTGTCCTCCAGGCAGCAGCAGAGAGAGGAGAGCTTACAGACAGCCTCGTGGCTGTGGCACCAGTAGGTATGTGCTTCTTGGGGAAGTGTGTTGCTTTCTAGAATATGCCATTAAAGATGCCTCAACACTGGTATGGTGATGCACAGCCAGCACCCGGGAGGCCGGGGCAGAGGAATCACCAATTCAGGGTCAAAAAGAAAAAAAATGACTTGGCAGTGCTTGCCTTAAGCTTAAAGCACTTAGAAATAGATGATGTACAGAAGCTAACTCTGCAGCAGTGGCAAAGGCTGGGGACACATCCCCCACTGGGTTTTGTCAAGACAGAGGAGCGGTAGCCCTGTGCTCTGTAAAGTGGGAGATTCATTTTGCTCACAGTTCTGGAGGTTTGGGAACCAAAGCCAGCATTGCTCAGTGGTGGGTAGCAAAGGTACCACAGAGGTCAGAATAAAGATAAGACAGGGACAGGGCAGGCTGGTTTTGTGGGCAAGGCAGATTGAGCCAAGCCTTGCTCTGTATCTAACAACTCATGGGGATTAGTCAGCTCCACAGATCAGCAGTGGACAATCTTCCCAGGAATGCTGTCCTATGTGTTAATTAGTATCCACCAGTCCCCAGCTCTGGTGATGCCTCTAGCACATAAATCAGTGGTGGGCATACCACATCTTGAAGGACAATTGGACCATATGTGATAAATTTGAAAATGTTTCAAACCTTTGGCCCAGCAGTTCTGATGATAGAAACTAAACAGTACTCACTCTCAGAGACATAGCAAAAGACCATAAAGACCTACATGGCCATAAGTAAGAGCCCTGTCAAGTCATGTACACAGCTAGAATAGAAACCCTTACAAATACCCAAAGACTGGGGCAGCCTTGTACGTCCTTAATGTGAGTGAGCTCTTAATGCAGGCAGCTAACATGAGCCTGGGAGCGCTGATCCATGCTGTAGTTTGAGATTAGGAAATGAAGAATTATGGCCCAGCTTAAGGAAGTACAAGAAAGTCCCCTAATGCCCTTAAAAGACCACCATTCGTCCGCCCCCCCCCCCCCAAACACGATCATCTCTATTGGAGATGTAGTAGAAACTGCTGGGTGCCAACTGAACATGGTGTTGTATACTAACCCCAGCTTCAGGGGGCAGAGGCAGGTGGGTCTCTGAATGCCAGGTCAGCCAGGGCTACGCAGTGAGACCCTGTCTCGAAAGAACAGCTGCTGAGAGTGACAGTGAAAAAGCAACCGTTTATCACCAAAGTGCAATGATGAAGTACACAAAGGAACTTTGATGACACCAGCCTTGCCCAGAAAGAGGTGGAGGAGGACGGTGAATTAAAAAAAAAAAAAAAATCTGTCTGAGAAATGAATACCTTCGAATGGGGCATCATGATTGACACATCTCTATGGCTGTGAGGTGGAGCCATTGATGTTGTGGTGAACTTGTACGTGGGCCACATAAATCAGAATGTGTGCTGGGTCTCAGCACCCCAGCCAGAAGCTCTCTTTAGACAGTACCCTCAGCAGAAGGCATGCATGGCCTTGCTGTCACTGTCTGCTCCCACTCAGAAGTGTCCCCTGAACGTCTTTTCGTGTTTATAGAGCAAGTCAAAGAATAATTCCTGTTTCAGAATATGGGTGTGGGGAGGGAGTTGAAGCAGAAGGGCTGCATAGCATTTGAAGTAGTGCCTGATGGTTCTGCCTACTGGATTGATGAAATGGCATTTTTGACTCGTGTACCTCCTTTGATGGACCTTCTTCCTTTTTTCCCACCTTTAAGCTGGCTACAGTGTGTGGCTGTGGGCCGTGGAAGCCTTTGCCAAGCAGCTGTGTTTCCAGGATCAGTATGTCAAGGCTGCCTCTTACCTGCTGTCCATCCACAAAGTGTATGAAGCTGTGGAACTTCTCAAGTCAAATCATTTCTACAGGTCTGTGCGGTGGGGGTTTGGTGGCTCATAAAGGGAGCTCCTCTAAAGATTTTCTTTATGTGTATGTGTGTGTGCACATGATCTCACGGGGGCCAGGGACAGTGGATCCCCCTGGAACTGAACTTACAGGAGGTTCTGAGCTACCCAGCATGCTGAGACCCAAAGTTGGATCTACAGGAAAGCAGTGAGTGTTCCTAACTGATAAGAAATTTCTTACCACTGCCCCTCCCCCCCTTTTAAGAAAAATCTAATGTTCTAGTCTTAGGGTTCCTACTGCTGTGATAAACACCATTGCCAAAAGCAACTTGGGGAAGAAAGGGTTTACTTCAGCTTACAACTGTAGTCCCAACTGCTAAGGGAAGTCAGGGCCAGAACTCAAGGCAGAACCAGGAGGTAGGAACTGAAGCATAAGCCACGTGCCTCTTGGCTTCCTCAGTTTGTTTAGTTTTTTGGTTTTTTTGAGACAGGGTTTCTCTGTATAACAGCCCTACCTCTCCTGAGACTAGCTCTGAAGACCAGGCTGGCCTCGAACTCACAGAGGTCCGCCTGTCTCTGCCTCCCAAATTCTGGAATTAAAGGCGTGCGCTGCCACCACCCGGCTTCAGTTTGTTTTCTTATATAGCAGGACCAGCTGTTCAGGGGTGGTACCATATGTGATAGACTGGGCTCTCCCCTGTCAATCATTGATCAACCTTATCTTCAGGCCAGTCTTATGGAGGCTTTTTCTCAGTTTAAGACTCTCTCTTCCCAGATTATCTAAGTTTGTGTCAGGTTGATAAAAGCCAGCCAACACAGTTCTCGGTTTAGATGAAAGGCCTGTCTACTGTTCTGTGTTGAGGGTGACTAGTGTCTCTTTTTCAGTGTAGCACTATGTCAGCCACAGTGGAGAATGACCATTCTAGACAGCATTCTTGGCTCTCTCCGTCGTTTCGCCATGGCTGCCATCAAGTGGGGATGTTTAAATTGGTGATATTTAATATTAATTTGCTATGGTTGGCATGTATCTGCACACCTTGGTGTTTGTTTCCTGTTTTGTCGAGTTTATCTCTTTTTCTGTTTTATTTTAGATTGACTATTTTTTGTCAGGTTCCAGTTCTAACTTTAGTTACATCCTCTTAAATTTATTTCTTTTAATGTGTGTAGATGTTTTGCTCATATTCTTTCTTTTTGTTTGGTTGTTTGTTTTTCGAGACAGGGTTTCTCTGTGTAGCTTTGGAGGCTGTCCTGGAACTAGCTCTTGTAGACCAGGCTGACCTCAAACTCACAGAGATCCGCCTGCTTCTGTCTCCCAAGTGCTGGGATTAAAGGCATGAGCCACCACCGCCCCGCTTGTTCACATTCTTGTCTGTGCACCAGGTGTCTGCCTTGTGTTTGAAGAGGCCAGAAGAGGGCATTGTGTCCCCTGGAGCTGGTGTTACAGGTGTGTGGATGCTGGGAATTGAACCCAGATCCTCTGGAAAAACAGCCAGTGCTCTTAATCACTGAACCATCTCTTTAGCCATTGATTCCCCCTGACTTCCCCCCTTTTTTTGAGTAGTATGTTCTACTTGTGGTAATTCCCAAAACTTCTTTTGTGTATGAAAGCCTACAGTTTCACCTTCATCTTAAGAGATCTTTTCCTAGTTTAGAGTCCTAGATTGCTTCCAGATGTGGTGGTGTACACCTGTAATTCTAGCATCTTGAGGAATAGGAACCTAAAAGGATCCTATACTGCAAATTTTCTTTCTACTGTTTTTGACTTAGATACTTTTGTATGTAACCCAGGCTGGCCTTAAAACTCCTGCCTTAGTTTTCCAGGTGCTTAAATTACAGGTGTGCACTCCATGCCGGCTGTATTTTCATCTGTTCTGCAGAACAGTGGAGTTTTCTCTGTTCAAGCCTTTCATTATCACTGATTTTCAGTAATGTGATGATGTATTATGGTGAAGTTGTCCTTTTGTTTATCTTGTGTGGCTTTTGTTGTCCTCCTTTAGAGAATGCTAAGTTTCATTGTGACTCACCTTGATCTTTTTGGAAACAGGGAACAAAATGGTGCTAGCCTCAAAATCTGTGGCCATGTTGTCTGCTTCTAGAGTGCTTGCACGCCTTCCCCTTATTTCAGAGGCAGATTTAGAGAAGTCTATACTATGAACTGGTATGGGCCTCCTACCTTCTGATGCTTCTGTTGCAGGCTTTGCTTAGTGAACAAGTCACAGCAAGCTCTGAGCATCATTCAGCTCCAGTCACCCTACTTGTTCTTTGTTTGGCCTCTCAGAGTTTCCAGCTTGGCCAGAGACCCAACAGGATCCACAAGCAGAGCAGAGCTCTGGCCACCTCTTTGTGTGAACAGCTTCCTCCTCCTCTGGTTTAAAGGACTATGCCTGGAAGTCAATCCCCAGGTTATTCATATCTCTCTTTCTCTTTCGGGATACAGTTTCCTTGTGCAGCTCTGGCTGTTCTGGAACTTGTTTCTCAGACAAGACTGGCCTCAAACTCGAGGTCTGCCTGCCTCTGCCACCCGTTTTGCATTGCTCTTTAGATCATTTCTGTCCCTGCTACAGCTTTACAGAGTGCCTCAGTGGGCAGCTCAAGCTGAATTGCACTTGGAAGATGTTTGCCAGGTGACACAGACCCACCACATACCGAGATGATTTGTGAGGAGCCCCACAAGTGTCACACTCTTTAGTCTTGGGTCACTTTCACTGGAAAAGTTTTCAACTTTGGGATGCTCTGAGTCCCGAGTGTCAGGTCCACTTTTCTCCAGGAAAGTATAAACTTTATCATTGGAAACATAAAATGACATGCTTTACTTGGTTCACTTTTGAGAAAACAGCTGTAAAATACTCAAAGCTAAGTTAGTTTTGTTTTTTGAGACAGAGTCTCACTTTAGCTCCAGCTCTTCTAGAACTCCCTATGTAGGCCAGGCTGGCCTCAAATTCCCAGAGATCTGGCTGCTGCTTCCTTCTGTGTGCTGGCACTAAAGATGAGCTCCACTGAGCCTGCCAGTGCTTTTTAATAAGTGAGAGTTTTCTTGAAGAAAGCAGCTAGCTAGGGATAGAGAAATGACTCAGTGGGCAGTGTGTACGAGTGTTTGCCCTGCAACAGGAGATCCATGTTTACATCCCAGGACCCAGCGAAAAGCATGGCTGCCTATGCCTGTGACTCCAGCATCAGCAGGTGGGACTAGGAGGATTCCCAGGAGCTCACTGACCAACCTAACCTATCTTAAGAGAAATGTGATAGCTCAGCAGTTAAAGCCTCTTGCTGCCCAGCCCATGGACCGAGGTTTGATTCCCAGAACCCATGCAGAAGGTCTTACAGAACTAACTCCTGCAGGTTTCCTGACCTCCACACTCATGCCCTGTACCTGCACAGCCACAGCAATCTAAAGGAAGGGGAAAAGTGAAAGAAGACGTGTGTACGTGGGCACAGGTGCAGACACATGCACCACACACATTTACACACACACACACACACATTCACATACACACATATACTCAAATGCTAGAAGTAAAAGGCAGCTAGTCAGTTTGTAGTGTACTCTTACAAATTTCCCCAGAGATGACTGGCATGATTCGGAATGATGTCAGGAAGAAAGCGTTCTTGCCATTTTGTCATGGTGAAGGTCTAAAATGCAGATGGGAGGAACTAGTGAAATTAATCAGTTGGCTGCCTCTCCAGGCACTCACTGTTTTTCATTGGTAGCCTCATGTGGAGGAACCCTTGCTGACTGACTGAATTATGTGCTTTTGCTGTTAGAGAAGCTATCGCAGTTGCCAAGGCTCGACTGCGCCCTGAAGACCCCGTCCTGAAGGACCTGTACCTCAGCTGGGGGTCTATCCTGGAGAAAGATGGCCACTACGCAATCGCAGCCAAGTGGTAAGCAGAGAGGCTGAGGCTAATTTAGTACCTGCCTTGAGCACAACAGAATGGACAAACTCAGTGTAGAAGTGGGCACCGTGACTGGAAATGTACAAAGAAAGGAAAATTCAACCCAGCTGCATGTTCCACAGTCACCCGAATTCGCACAGGCAGGCAGGCAGACTTGAAGGTTATGCCTGTTTGCATTGATGAGATAAGCAGAGTTTGGGGGTGAGTCCTCTGGGTCAGTCAGCACAGTGTACAGACCAACAGCATGTGGCCATCCTACCTCGGTCTCCAAAGATGCAGCCAGAGCAGGGCCACCAGGATGGACAAAAGAGGGTTAGAAGGGCGGCATGGCTGGTAACTGGGTTTCATTCTTGCCACAGCTACTTAGGAGCCACTTCCGCCTACGATGCAGCCAAAGTTCTGGCGAGAAAGGGAGACGCAGCCTCACTCAGAACAGCTGCAGAGCTGGCTTCCATAGCAGGAGAAAGTGAACTGGCTGCTTCCCTGGCTCTCAGATGTGCCCAAGAGCTGCTTCTGGTGAAGAACTGGGTGGGCGCGCAGGAAGCCTTGGGGCTGCATGAAAGCTTGCAGGTCAGTCTCTGGAGCCTGAGGATGGGAGGGGCCCTGGGTCCCTCTCTGGTCAGACACCCCCAATAGACAAACTTCCGGTTCAGGAAGTGACTCTAGAAGTTTCCAGAGGCTGTGATGGCTCTCCTCTCACTGAAATACTACAGCTTGCTGATGACTGTGTTGGGGATAAGAGATGCACCGCTGTTCACAGTGATCTCTACTGCTTACAAGTGTGTGCAAACCCTCTGAACCACTGCCAGTATGCCAGCACCTGGGCAGTGTCCAGAGTTCCTACATTTGCACTGTCTCCCTGGGGTCGGGGGGAGTGGTTGACCTCTGACAGGAAGATCATGGTGGGTAACAGGCATGTCTGGTTTCTGGAAAGCTTTGTTCCCATGTGGCTAGAAATGACCCAAGGGCTAAATAAATGTAGCCTAGTGGCAGCTCGTTTCCCTGGCAGGTTCCCAGGTTCCATTCTCAGCACTTCAAGTAATAGCAGCAGTGTTAATGAATAACAGACCCTAGGAGCTGTGCATGCACACAGCAGATTTCACCGACATGTTCATGTTCGCATACTACATGCTTTGGCCATACTCAGACCCCACTGCCACCACTGTTTTTCTAACACATGAGAACTGAGGTCTAGCCTGTAGTCCAGGTTTACCATAAATACAGCCCAGGATGGCCTCAAACTCAAAATTATACTATCTCAGTCTCCCTGAGTTGGCATTCCAGGTGTGAGCCACCTTGCCAGTTCTGACATGGACTGTTCACTTTCTCTATCACAGGAATAAGGCTTAAAAACAATGCCCAGCTGAGTGTTTAGAGCCCAGGGAAGACACATAGGTTAGCTTTCTCAGAGCTGGAAGATAAAGCCACCAAGTATATTCATTATAACATTACCAAGTCTAGGCAGAGCCACTTACCTACAGCTCAGAAAAGGCTTTCCCAATAGTTCTGTAGCGTTTCATTCTCTATCTGAAGCAGCGTCCTCAGCAAAGAAAAAATCAAAATAGCCCTGTGGCTTTTTGGTCCACACTCTGGTAAGGGTCATTCTGACTGGTGTACAGCTGCCCTCTAGGCTTAATTGAGGACTTCTCAGGGTGCACCAGGCATCTTGTGGCAATGAGAAATCTAACAAATAATAATTTTCCAGAGCTTTTCTCAGTATTTTTGTTGTTAGTGGATTCCCTACTTAGATGTGGCCTGAGCCTTCCCAGCTCCTGAGTCTACCAAGCTCACCTATTCCAACATCACTGCACTGTCGGCGAGAGGGTGCCTGATGCTTAGGGCTAAAGGGTGGACCTAGGTGTGGCTCCCAGATAGGATCCTCTGTTACAAACTTTCCTGGACTACAAAAGACCTGCAGAGCCCTTGCCTGTCCCCTGTCACGTGGCTCCAGTGAAGCTTGGGTGCTGTGGGTTCAGATGGGTGTGCCGTCATCCATGTTTTCATGTATCATACCTCTTTGTTGCTGAATCCCAGGGCCAGAGACTGGTCTTCTGCCTCCTTGAGCTTCTTTGCCGGCACTTGGAGGAAAAGCAGCCTCCAGAGGTCAGAAGCCCCTCCTCCGTTTATCACCAGTGGGCTACAGGCTCTGAAGGAAACCTGGTGCAGAGAGTGACTGGTGTGTGGCGCAACACCTTCAGTGTGGACACCCCAGAGCAGTGTCGGGCTGCCTTGAAGAAGCTGCAGGATGTCAAGTATCCGTCTGCCACAAGTAACACTCCCTTCAGACAGGTGTGCCATCCCAGCCTTAACAAGCTGTGTAGGTCAGGTGTTCTTCATCCCTCAGAAAAATCTATAAAAACAGTTTTTAATCTCGAAAAAGACAACACAGTTCAGGCCTTGGGAAGACACCTCAGGTGAAAGCCTTGAGCTTTGTATTCATCTGGGGTTCTCACTTGTTTAATTTTACAAGAAGTTCGGGGTGGGAGTGCTAGCTCGGTAGTTAAGACCACTGGCGGCTCTTGCAGAGGGTTCAGGTTGGGTTATCAGCACCCGCTCACAGCTGACAGCCATTTGTAATTCCAGTTCCAGGGGACCCAACACCCTCTTCTGGCCGTCGTGGGCACCGGGCATACATATCATGCACAGACATACATGTTGGCAAAATACTACATACAATAAAGTCGAAGTCCTCTTGCTCTCCTCAGCTGCTGTTTCACACGCACGCGCACACACACACACACACACACACACACACACACACGCACGCACACTCACCCCAGCTCACCAGAGATTCTCTCCCTTCACGTTACCCATGCTGACAATGAGGGGCAAGCTGACGACATACTTAACTACACGTTCATCTTGGGAACAGACCTCAGTTTGTCTGCTTTTTTAAGTTTTAAATGAAAAGATATTATCCTTTTGAGTAAGTAGACATCCTCAAGTGGTATACAAAATGGAAAGCGGCTTTGCAGTCTCTTACGACGATAGCATACTCTTGCCCAGCCAGCCAAGTGACGAGAGATGAAATCAGGAGGCCACTCAAAGACCTGCATACAAATCTTTGGGTATATTTAGTCCACAACAGCTCCAAACAAATGGACACAAGGGAAAAATAGACCTCTGCACAGGTCACTGAGCCCCAGAAACATGCTGACAGAAGGGTGTTGTCAGATGGTCTTGTTTGACAAATGTGTTCTGTGCCTTCATTTTGGTGGTAGCTATAAACTACTTGTCAGAGTGCTTCAAACTATATAACCTAAGGGCTGGAGAGATGATTCAGTCAAGCAGATAAATTCCTTTTGAGTGAGGCCCCCCGTGTTTAATCCCTAACATGGCAGCTTACACCTATGTTCCCAGGATTAGGGAGGCAGAAGCAGGTAGACCCAAGGACTCTCTGTCAAGATGATCTAGCCAAATTGCTGAGCTTCAGGTTCTGTGAGAGACCCTGTCTCAAAAAGATAAAATGGAGCCAGGTGGTGATAACACAAATCTTTAATCCCAGCACTCGAGAGCCAGAGGCCAGCCTAATCTATAGAGCAAGTTCCAGGACAGTAAGGGCTACATAGTGAAATTCTGTCTCAAAAAGGGAAAAAATAAATAAATAAAATAAATAAAATGGAGAGTGTTTGGGAAAGACAACTGACATTGTTCTCTGACATCCACGTGCCAAAATGGATTGCTATCAGCTGTATTCCTGTTATTTCTGTTGATTTTTTTTTTTTTTGAGAGGGAGTCTCATATAGCCCAGGCTGTCTCTGAACTTTTTTTTAAGAGTTAATATATTTATTATGCATATAGTGTTCTGCCTTCATGTTTGCCTGCAGGCCAGAAGAAGGCACCAGATCTCACTATAGATGGTTGTGAGCCACCATGTGGTTGCTGGGAATTGAACTCAGAACCTCTAGAAGAGCAGTCAGTGCTCTTAACCTCTGAGCTATCTCTCCAACCCCGGGGCCTGAAATTCTTATGTAGCTAAGGATGACTCAAGTCCTGGTCCTCCTGCCTCCACCTTCCCTGTGCTAAGATTGCAATTGTGTGTCACCACACTGAGTCTATGTGATGCTGAGGTTAAACCCAGGGCCTTGTGTGTGCTAAGCAGGTACTCGACCAATCAAACATAGCCCCCATTTTGTTTTTCTAATTATAGCTTTGTAGATACAGAAAGTTAACTTTCTTTGATTTTGTTTGCAGTCTAAAGATAGGATGTTGAATAATTCAATCTTTTGATCTCATGATTCTCCTGCCTCAGCTCCCTGGGCATGCCAGCTTCCTTTGCCATTCATTCAGTGCAGTGATCAGAATGACTTAAATACCAGACAGGGTGACGGGCGGGAGGTAAAGGGTTTCCAGAGTTGTTGTTCTGTGCGATGGTTTCCAGTGTAGTGCCTAGCTGTGGCACCAGGCTTGCCAAGTCTCTGCCACAGGAGAGTGTTAGCAGGTGAGTGAGATTCTGGCCTCTTTTCAGCTGCTGCTTCATGTTTGCCATGACCTGACCCTGGCAATACTGAGCCAACAGACTGCCTCCTGGGAGGAGGCTGTACCAGCATTGCTGCAGGCTGTTCTTCGGAGCTACACCTCAGGGAACTTCACCCTCATGCAGGAAATCTACTCAGCCTTTCTCCCAAGTGGTAAGTGACCCTCCCCTCCCCCCCCATACACACTCTCACACACACACACACATCTCCGCCTGGGGTCCTCCCAGTATAACACAATATAACCACCTCAAATGGTACTGTGCTGGGAATAGCAACACCATTAAAAGATGATATGGCTGTGGCAAGAGAATCACCACAGATTCTAAGCTGCATAGTTTACAAAGTGAGACAAACCAGCGTCTGCACGGTGCCTTTACCTTGCTCTGCTCTCTCCCTTAAAGCTCAGAGAGGTAAAGAAATAGGAGTTGGCATGGGTTGCCTGCACCCTGTCCTCCCTACATGGGGAAAGAGTGGGGTGGTCAGAGAGATCGGCAGTTCAGGGTGCTATGTAGTGAATTTAAGGCCAGCCTGGGCTACATGAGACCTCGTCAAACCACTGGAAAAACAAAAAGGCCAAGAAATGTGACTTTCCAGCTGGGCGGTGGTGGCGCACGCCTGTAATCCCAGCAGTCTGGAGGCAGAGGCAGGCGGATCTCTGTGAGCTGAAGCCCAGCCTGGTCTACAGAGCGAGTTTCAGGACAGCCAAGGCTACACAGAAGCACTGTCTTGGAAAACCCCCAAAAACGTAAATGTGCGTTTCCAAGCTGGAAAGATCAGGAAAGCTAGGACTTAACTGGGATCAGTCCCTACAATTCATCTCAGTTTTCAGAACCTGGATGTATATAGTTCATGTCCCTAACCCCATATTAGTGTGGCCCTGGAGCTCTTAATGAAACAGTACTTTTCTGTCATGTGAGTGGTGTCACCTGTGGCAGCGATTGCATTGTCCCAAGGAAGGCAAAGGAAATGATTAGTTCCATTGGCTTTGGGCAGAGGATAGAATACCAAGAGTTGGGTCTGTCTTCTTGGGTGATAGAACACAAGGGTGAGAAACCAGGTTTCTCACGAATAAAGAAATGTATGATATATCCCAAGATCCTTTTCTTTTAGGCTGTGACTACCTACGAGACAAATTGGGTGACCTATCTCTTGCCACTGCAGCTTTCAAAAGCTTAGAGGCCTTTTTTATTTATGGGCAACTGTATGAAGTCTGGTGGTCGCTCTGTGGGCCTGGCCCTGAGTCCAGCATCTGGGTGAAAAGCACAGTACCTGCGGAGCAGAGGGCGCCAGAGGACAGTGCCAGTGCCGAAGACACGGAGCCTGAGGCTGCTGCTGCTCAGCCACGGTCAAGCCTGCCTTCAGGCCCAGGTCTCAGGCTCAGTGGAGAGAGTGAGCGTTTACTTAGTGCCTGCAAAGAGCTGTTCTCAGAAAGGCACGCCAGCCTCCAGGCCTCCCAGAGGACTGTTGCTGAAGTCCAGGAGACACTGGCAGAAATGATCCACCAGCACCAGAAGAGTCAGCTCTGCAAGGCCACAGCCAACGGCCCCAGCAGAGATGACCCTGGCCAGGAAGCAGAGCAGGCCCCTTCCCGACCTCAGAGCCCAAGGTAAGATCAGGTTGTCCTATAACCATGTCCAGATAAGCATGTGATGCCGTTGACTAGGCTTGGGAAGCAGCAGGCCTAGGTGAGACAGCTAATTCTAGCCCTTCTGAAGCTACTTAGTGCTTTAGAGTACACCTCCAGCAGCACTCCACTGAGATTACAGGTGTGTGCCTCTGTGGATGTTTCCAATACCTTTCATCTCGACTACATTCCCCAGGCAAAACCTAGAAGATAGCAGGAAGTGCAGAAATCTGTAGAGGTTATATTAACTTTAAAAAATTATGGGACTGCAGAGACAGATTGTAATTTAGGGTACCTGCTCTTTTATTAGAACTGCCTGTAACCTTAGCTCCAGACGGTCCAACGCCCTCTTCCGACTTCCACAGGTGCGTGCACTCATGTGCATATACCCACTCATAGACACGCGTGCATACACATAAATAGTAAATCTAAAAAAATTTAAAACTATCTGCCTGTAATTCCAGCAGTGCAGAACTAGAGGCGGGCAGCTCCCTATAATCCCAGTGCTCTAAAATGGGAGCCAGAGGCTCAGGGGTAGTTCAAGGTCACTGAAAATTTGAGCAGGCAGAGGCAGGTGGATATCTGTGAGTTCAAGGCCAGCCTGGTTTATATTCTAGGACAGGCTCCAAAAAACTACAGAGAAACCCTGTCTAGATAAACAAACAGACCAAAAAAAAAAAAAAAAAAGAGTCCGTTATGACTTAGAAATCCAGTCACTACTGCAGGCAGTCCAGGTTTGCTTTTATTTGTGGATGAGACATGATCTTTCCCTGTGGAAGTCCTTCTCCCTCAGCCTTCCACGTGCTGAGATTGTAGATGAGCCCAGCCAGGTTTGCTTTTAGGGAAAAAAAGTACCGTAAAGCCCTCAGATCAGCTCTTACCTTCAGTCACAGATTCCTGTGAGAACCTTCAAACACCATTCCTGGCTGCCTCTCTACTTCTTGGAGACCCCAGTATGTTCTGGCTGCTGCCAAAAATGGTGCAGCACAGCTTGAATCTTTGTCCTTGGTGAGAACACCAAGTTCCTCAGGAATTAGAAAATGAGATTCACTGTGAGATCCAGCCATTCTACTCCTGTGTCAAGAGAATTGAAAGCTGGGCAGCTTGGCATGGTTCTGAATGCCTATAATCCCAGCACTCAGGACCCCAAGTTTAAAGACAGTCTGGGCTACACAGCAAAATCTGTCTAAATAAATAAATGCAGGGATAATTAAAGAATTGAAATCACGCTATTTGTTTAGACATCTGCTGCGCTATGCATGATAGCACTGAAAATGGGAAGCAGCCAGTATCCAAGGAAAAGTGGGCAGATTAGCAGAAATGGTGTATTCTTTCAATGAAATACTACTAGAATATGGAGCCGGGCAGTGGTGGTGCATGCCTTTAATCCCAGCAGAAGCAGGCAGATCTCTGAGTTCAAAGCCAGCCTGGTCTAGTTCTAGGACAGGCTCCAAAGCTACAGAGAAACAGTGTCTCAAAAAGAAAGGGGGGGGGGGGATGTACTATGTTTACTACAAGGTAGATGACATAATGATTCTGTAAGACAGAAACTGTGAGCTGCCAGCAAGCAGAGATTCCAGTCTCATAAGAGCTCTGGGCCTGAGCAGGTGTGATAGTGAATGCCTTTATTTCCAGAACTCAAAAGGCCAGCCTTGTTTACAAATCAAGTTCCAGGTCCCCTAAGGTCACACAGTGAGATGCTGTCTCAAAAAAATCTCTGATCCTGGATAGTTAGTGACAGCTGCACAACATGAGGAATGGAAGTTATGTTTTTAGACTATTACTTTACCACAATAAAAACCTGGGGGTCATCAGGTTGCTCGGTGGTTAAGGCATTTGCCACCAAGCCTGAAGACCTGAGTTTCATTCTTGAAACCTGGGAACTTGTGGCATGCAAGTACAACCATGAAAACACATGGATGTACAATAAACAAAAGAATTTTTTTCTTAAAACATTTGGGGTAGAAGTTAAGTGACCATATATGACTTTAGTTTATTGTTCTCTTGCTAGCAGAGAAGAAAGCAATGCACCACTCTCTCTCCCTGAATTAACCAGAAGGCTCACAGAGGCGAATAAGAAAATAGCTGAGTTACCAGACAGTGTAAAGGTAAGGGTGTTGGAGATACTTCAGGACGAACTCTGAAGGTCAGCTACATCTACCAATATTGTATGTTCTTAAAATTTTAGGATACAAAAGTAAGATGTGCGCCACGTGGTGGTGGAGGTGCACATCTTTAATCCCAGATTAAGATGCAGGCAGATTGAGAGGCAGAGGTGGGGGGGGGGGTCCTTGAATTCAAGGCCAGCCTGGTCTATAGAGCGAGTTCCAGGGCAGCTAAGGCTACACAGAGAAGCCCTGTCTCGAAAAACAAACAAACAAAAGAGTTGGGGGTGCTGGTGCATGCCTTTAATCCCAGCACCTGGAAGGCAAAAGAAAGGCAGATCTCTGAGTTTTAGGGCTGTTTGGTCTACAGAACAAGTTCCAGGACAGCCAGAGGTATACAGAGAAAGCCTGTCTTTAAAAGACAAAAGAGGAGGGCTGGAGAGATGGCTCAGAGGTTAAAAGCACTGACTGCTCTTCCAAAGGTCCTGAGTTCAATTCCCAGCAACCACATGGTGGCTCACAGCCATCTGTAATGACATCTGGTGCCCTCTTCTGGCCAGCAAGCATACAGACAGACAGAGCACTGTAGACATAATAAATAAATAAACAAATAAATAAATAACTCTTTAAAAAAAAAAAAAAAAGACAAGCCGGGCAGTGGTGGCGCACGCCTTCAATCCCAGCACTGGGAGGCAGAGGCAGGCGATCTCTGTGAGTTCGAGGCCAGCCTGGTCTACAAGAGCTAGTTCCGGGACAGGAACCAAAAGTCACAGAGAAACCCTGTCTCGAAAATCAAAAAAGAAAGAAAGGAAGGAAGGAAGGAAGGAAGGAAGGAAGGAAGGAAGGAAGGAAGGAAGGAAGGAAGGAAGGAAGGAAGGGAAAGAGAGAGAGAAAAAAAACTTAGGGTGCAGTTGTCTCTGCATAGCTGAAGTGATTTGTGAAAGTAGCAGTACTAAGCACACAGTAGGCTTACAGCTCAGTCTTGGGGAAAACTAAGCAAGAGTTATGTATGGTTGAGATGTAAAATAATCAAGTCAGTACAATCAAGTAGCATGTACCCAGCACTCATGGAGGAGCAGTGTGTGGGTTGATTTGGGGACACTAGAGGACTCACCAATGAAGACATGCCAACAGACATATTAGGTTCATGCATTTCTCCTCCACAGAATTGCCATTGCACGCCCCTGCAGACACTGCCTTGTCTTGTTGTTTTAGGCCTGGCCCTTCCCAGATGTGCTGGAGTGCTGCCTTGTCTTGCTTCACATCGGGTCCCAGTGTCCTGGTGCTGTGAACCCTGAGATGCAGCAACAGGCCGAGGAGCTCCTTCAGAAATATGGCCACACTAGAGCTTACAGAAGATACTGCCAGACCCTGCACACATGAACTTCCAGAGGTCATAAACCATGTCACACATATGTGACAGCTTTCTTCTCAGTCACAGCTCACCTGGCCTTCACCCTGATCTTCAATGGAAAGATGCTGTGGTCACCTGACATCTGAGGGTGAAGCTTGGATCCACTTACAATGGAACCTGCCTGGTGCCTCCCAAGTGGTTTCCTGTAATGGAGCGGAGAGCCAGCAGGGTTGCTCAGAACCAGTCCTCACCAAGACTACCGTCTCCAGCCTTACGTGGTTTCCCCAAAGAGAAACCTTTGTACTCACCCAAAGTCTGTCCATCCCAGATGCAGCTGCCTTTATAAACCCTTACCTTCGGAAGTGTAGCATTCTGTGGGAGGTGCATTTGACACACAGCAGTGTTGGGTTAGGGCTTTCCCACTTCTCAAAGACTAAAAGAATTGTTGGCCTTGCCATCGTGTTGACTTGAATATTAGCTTTCTGACAACAGAGCTAATGTTCTCCAGATTTTGTGACATGACTGATGGTGGTCAGACAGCTCAGGAAAAAAAAATCACTGTTAGTGGTTCTTTAACCTTTGGGGTCATAAACCCTTTTTGAGAATTGACTAAAACGCAGCCTGGAGAACAGCACCTATTTCCTCGTTTTACCTGTCCCTCCCAGATCATTAGACTTAACTTTACACCCTGGAACCCCAAGTACTATTTATTCCCCAGCCCTGGGCCTGCTGCTAGTTACCACACAGCAGGACGGGTCAGAGGCTGATGCCTCCACCATCGCTGGTCTAGAATGGGAAAAGCAGACGTGCTCAGGTTGGGTGGGCAGAGCATACCTTCTTCCTGTCTCTCTTGAGGTCCACTGTGAAGGCTTCATCTGTGGGCATCAAGAAATAGTCCCAGCTGGAATTCCATGGGATGTGCATTTTGAGCTAATTGTGTGTGCCTGGCTTCGGGGTCTAAAAAATGCTAAGCCCCAAGAAAAGGAAGTACTGTACCATTGTGTGAACTCTTAAGAAGATGCATTGGTTTTAAAGGCAAGAGTCTTGACAAATGTGAGTGGGTTTGACTACATAAAGGACGGGATAATTCCAAGCAATTTCATCTACAGAAGGGGAAAGGTTAGCTCCCTCCTCTTGAATAAAGAGTAAGTTGGTAACTACAAACTCACCTTTGTGATTTGCTGAAACCAGCACTTGTTGGGAGCAACCCTGCACACTGCAGTAACCTCTGTCACTGCTGGGAAAAACCAGAAGCAGGAGGAATTGCCTGGGCTCTGAAGCAAGACCTTGTCTCAGAAATAGTAATAATCCAATGAGCTAGAGCGATGGTTCCAGTTAAGAGCACTGGCTGTTCTTCCATAGGACCTGGGTTCAATTTCAACTCCACATGGTGGCTTACAGCCATCTGTAACTCCAATTCCAGGGGATCCATCACCCTCTTCTGACCTCCACATCACCAGATATACCCGTAGTACATAAACATATGCATTCACCCAATAGAAAAATGACAGAAAATTGAATGAGCCAACTGCTCATTTCAGTAATGTGTGTTATCAACTTACTAACATTTGGATATTATTACTTCTGTATCCCTTCTTATGAGAATCACAAATTCAGAGATGCAAAGGTGTTCACTCAAAGTTCTAGCAGAAAGCAATCTTTTTGGGGGGATGGCCTAGACCCATTCAGTTCCCTTCTCCCACCTGTCTTTTTTGGTGAGAGAGGGCTTGGCTTTTGGATTTTTGACACAGGGTTCTCTGTGCTGTCATCAAACTCTGTAGACCAAACTGGCCTCATACTCCGAGATCCGCCTGCCTCTGCCTCCCAAGTGCTGGGATTAAAGGAGTGCGCCACCACTGAGCCCTCTTCCACCTCTTACTGGTTCCCTCATGCTCTGCATCTGCTCCTCCAGCAATGACTGCATTCCCTTCTCTTTCTGCACCTTCACCTCCTGCCTCTTCTCAGCACCTCGCCCTGCATCAGGTCTTGTCCAGCTGCTGCCACTCCCTATCCCTTAATCTCAGTGCCCTTATACATTTCAGGCTATATGTGTGTAAGTCATCTACTGTCTGGCTGCAGGTAGACTACCTGCAGTGAGGAGGACTGTGTCCTCAATTGCTCATTCCAACACTTAAGTGGGTAGATATTTAGTGAAAGTTCATTGGCTGAATAAGCTAAGAAACTAGTAATTTGCAAACACAGGACTCTTCAAATGCCTGCATTGGCTGTCAAAAGGCTAAGGTTGCTCAGCCTTGCGAACAGAACAAAGGGCTGAACTCTGGTGACCAAAAGCAGTTCTCTCTTCATCTCTGCTAGCACCACCTCCACCAGAGGACACCCCCGCTTTGTTCAGCCCCATAAGCTCACATGACAGTTCTCACAGACCGTGTGCCGTCCTCTAGCACCTTTCTATGTAGTGCTCAGTCCCACTTTCATCTCAGCGGTTTGAGTGTCGTCTGAGAAAAGCGGAATGTGCCCGCACTAAGACCCAGAAGCACACCAGGGAACCTTTACTGAGGGCCACTCTGCTGCCTTCACCACAGACCTCACTGGGATCTTAGTGCAAACCCACCAGCCGAAGTTCTAGATCTGTACAGTGGGGCAAACCAATACATCTCGCTATTCAGGCGGATGACTCGGAGATCAGGGCCAGCCTATGTAACACAAGACCCTGACTAGAAGGACCCCAATACCTGACTGTCTTTACCTTTTTGTTCTAACAGAAAAGGCTGGAAAAAAAAAAAAAAAACTAAAGTTCAAGATGTCCTGCATAATCCCTTGACCCTAACCCACTATATACGAGTGGCCAAGGAGAATTCAATTAAAACTACTCTGTCCTAGTAAGGCCCAACAACCAGCGGAGTGTGAAGGTGTGCTCCCTCAATGAGACCTTCCTTCCAAGGCTGGTTGGTTCTGAGGCACACCATTCCTGTCACAGATACCAGTTCCTAGCTACCAAAGACCACACCTCATGCCAGTGGTTAAAAAGCAATCTTTATTTTACAAAATTAAAAACATAAATAATATTTACAAGCATCTTAAATACCAGCTTTAATACTTGACATTTTGTAATCATTTCAAATTCAGTTTCCCACAAGCTTTTAAAATGGATGCCCACTCCAGTTTTGATGAGCTGCTGCCGTCTATCTCTGCCTCCCAAAGAAGTTTCTGCTTTCTCAAAATTGTACTTTCTATAGCCATTTAAAAAACAGTGTGCTCCTAAAGTAACCTTAAAAAATCATTGGGTTCTGAGCACAGCTGTGGGAATGGTTCCACAAGGTCTGGGGTGAATTCCCTCGCTGCCCTGCTCACAAGTGATTCCTGTGACTTTCCAGAGACTCAGCGTTCCAGAGCTCAGCTTTACCACCTCTTGACAGCTCAGACTTGCTATTTCCATTTATAAATAAATAAATGGAAGCTGAGAGAACACAGCTGATTTAGATCACCCTGCTGGGAACAAAACAGACTTGGAGCATGACCTCTCTAGGGTAGTTCATCTGGAAAGGTGACTGGGAGGCTCAGGTGCCACCTTACCACCACAAAAAGGAGACTGAACTCTGCAGATGGCAGCAGAGCAGTCATTCGCTGTCAGGACAGCCTGCTGGTGCAGCCCTACTTCTCAAGAACATACACCATGTTCCCTGGCAGCCTCAGCTCATCTGAGAATCTTCATCAGAGCAGCAAAGCCAAAAGAAAAAGAATGACAACACTTAAGAGTCATATACATTTTACTGGTTTGTTTCAGACATCCTGGAGGTTTAAAAAGGTGTCCATGGAGCCATGGATGCTGGTGGCAGGAGGCAGCAGAGGGGCGTGGGCATGAGGACAAGGAAGACTTGTTTACAAATTCAGAGCAAACCCCCTTCTGGATCTAAAATAAAGGCATCTTTAAACAGAAACCCAGAGTCTCTGCTTGGAGCAGATGCAGGTGAGTGGCTGGGGCGGATGGCACAGGCAGCACGGTGCACGTGCTATCACTGCTGCATGGTGTTGATCATGGCCAGGATGCTCATCTTCTCCTGGGCAGAGTCCACATCCTCATTCTGCTTCTGAGCCACTCCCGTGCCCAGGCCATAGAGGCGCCCACAGTACTTGGCATCATCAATACTGTCCTCAAAGAATAGCTGCAGAATAGGACAGAACCAGCTGAGAATGGGGCCAGGAGTCATGCCACCTCCCAGCTTCTTATGCCCTGACACTCAGCAGACTGGACACTAACTCAGCAGTGACACCAAACATCTGCATAGGCTCTTCCTGCTCCTTTCTCTACACTGGGGCTCTGCTTCTGAAACATACTTGGCATTCCTATGATTTGTCACTGCTGGGAACCCTGAGCGGCTGCCAGACAAGGCAGTGATTAAGAACTGAGGCTTGCCAAGTCATTTCAACTCCATTCCATTCATGGTTCCTTATTTATAAAAGTCATGAAAGCCAGGCAGAAGTGGCGCACATGTAAGCCTAGCACCGAGAGCTGAGGCAGAAAGTGACTGTGTTAGGAGATCATGGGCAGTGAGCATTCAATACGCAGCTCAACCTTAGTATCACTGAGCAGAAACTGTCAAGACCAATCACAAAATGTTGAGCACAGCCTAGCCAGAAGCACCACCTCTGCTAAGTATAACAGACATCTCCTAGGCATCACCAAGTGTGCCAGCTGGCAACCACCAACCTAATACACTTGTTACTATTTCGATGTAATATGTTCCTAGAAGTCCTTGTGTTGAAGGCTTAGCACCGATTTGTAGGGTTACTAGGAAATGGCAAAACTTTAAGTTTTGCCATTTCGCACTCGGGCCCCACTGGAGCATTACCTCTTTCATCCTGAAGAAAGCCATCCCTGTCAGCAGAGAGTCTGAGCCTGCTTGGTGCTGCCTTCCAATCCTCTGCAGATCCAGCTGGTCAGCCACCTCCTGAAGACCTCCCTAGAGAGCACAGAAAGCAGACATCACACACCAACACTCTTCTCCTGGACTCAGGTGAGTCTACTCGAGAGTCCAGTTAGCGGTAGAACAGGCCTCAGTAGCCGTTTTTAGATCATCACTCTCTTCTTCCCAAACAAAACACATGAATTCTCTCCTACCACACAGGCTGCAGACATCAAACTCAGGGCCACCAGGTTGGACCTCCACCCACTGAGCCTTCTCACAGGCCCAACCTCTTCAACTGTTTTTTGTTTTTTTGGAGACAGGGTTTCTCTGTGTAGCCCTGGCTGTCTTAGAACTCACTCTGTAGACCAGGCTGGCCTCGAACTCATAGAGATCAGCTGCCTCTGCCTTCCGAATGTTGGGATTAAAGGGGTGCACCACCACTGTCTGGTCTTTTTGAACTTATGGGCTAGAGAGATGGCTCAGCAGTTAGTAGCATTGGTTGCACTTCAAGAGGTCCTGAATTCAGTTCCCAGCAACCACATGGTGGCTCACAACCATCAGTCATGAGATCTGGCATCCTCTTCTGGTCTGCAGGCAGAACACTGTATACATAATAAATAAATAAATCTTAAAACCCCTCAAAGAATGTGGGACAGTGTAGACAGTGGGACTGTCATAACATACTGCACATGGCTTCCTGTCACCAACTACTTTGAGGTTCTCAGACCTAAGAGGAAAGCAGCCAGACTCAAGAAGCAAGAAATAGGGCTCTAGGGGCTGGAGAGATGGCTCAGCGGTTAAGAGCATTGCCTGCTCTTCCAAAGGTCCTGAGTTCAATTCCCAGCAACCACATGGTGGCTCACAACCATCTGAAATGAGGTCTGGTGCCCTCTTCTGGCCTTCAGGCATACACACAAAGACATAATAAATAAATAAATTAAAAAAAAAAAAAGAAATAGGGCTCTAGGCTGGAGAGACAGCTTGGCGGGTAACTGCTCTTCCAGAGGACCAATTCCCAGCACCCACATGACAGCTCACAACTGTCTGTAAATACAGTTCCAGGGGATCTGACACCCTCATACCAATGCACATTCTAAAGAAGGAGGAGGAGGAGGAGGAGGAGAAAATAGGGCTCTTTTGGTGCCAAGTTCCAACAAAGGCAGCTACAGGAAGCCCTGTGCCGCTCAGCCCAATCAGCACCCTCTTTAGAGAAGTACGGCAGGTCTCAAAAAAAGCTGAATATATCAGTAAAGCAAAACATGTCTTGAGTTTAAGGTTTGCTTGTTTTATTACAAATATTAAGGAGAATGTTGTTTATTACCTTAAGATTTTTGCAGCTCTTCATCAGGTATTTCACATCATAAATAGATGGGAAGAAAAGATTCAGGATGTGGAAAAACTCATGTTCTTCTTCTGGCAATCGAGAATCTGTAAGCAACTTTACCATGTAGCCAAAGTCATAACCACTGAGGGAAGAAGGAAGCTGGGGTCAGAGAGCAGCTTCAAACCAGCCTGAAACCACCTGAGGCTGGGGACTTGATTAATCTCAACTTCACATTCAGGAAGTACCTAGGGCAAGCTACTATGGGAAGCAAACAAGAGCCTGAGAGTTTGTGTGAATTTAATTCATCAAAACTCAAAAGTAAGGCTTTAGGGGCCGTAGAGAAGGATCAGCTAAAAGTAATCAGGAGGATCAGAGTTCAAATCCTAGCACCCATATCAGATAGCTCACAAATTCCTGTAAAAAAAGCTCCAAAGGGTCAAAACACACACACACATACACACCCCTTTAAAAACAAAAAACTGGGGCTGGAGAGAAGGCTCAGTGGTCAAGAGCACTGCTTGCTCTTCCTAAAGGTGCTGAGTTCAAGTCCCAGCAACTGCATGGTGGCTCACAACCATCTGCAATAAGATCTGGTGCCCCTTCTGGCCTGCAGGCATACATGCAGACAGAATACTGAGAACACCGCATACTAGATAGATAGATAGATAGATAGATAGATAGATAGATAGATAGATAGATAGATAGATGATAGATAGATAGATAGATAGATAGATAGATAGATAGATAGATAGAAGCAAGCCAGCCAGCCACCAGGGTGGTGGTGGCATACAGACCTCTGTGAGTACCAGGCCAGCATGATCTACAGAGTGAGTTCCAGGACAGGCTACAAAGCTACAGAGAAACCCTGTCTTGGGAGGGAAAAAAAAAAGAGAAAAAACTTCCAAGAGTATTGAAAGAATATCTGCCATTTGAAGACGTTAGGAAGGACAATCCACACCAGGCTGAAAACAGCCAAGCACACAGCAGACTCCATCCACCTATCCACCTGGAATACTTCACAGAAGGATATGTAAAGCAAAACGTCTATATGGCCCCAATGTTCCCTACACACTGGACACATGCGCACCAGCACCACCTCCAGCTTCGCACTGCTGCTGCCAAAGGGCCAGTACAACTCCAATCCACAAGAATTCAGTTCCTCTCCAATCCAGCCAAAGTCAGCAGGCAGAGGCAGTGAAAGAAGAGACAGGCCATGGTGCCCAGGGACTGACCTGTGAAATGAAAGCCACTTGACGTTGTCACAGAGAACCACTCCTGACGTCATGAGCAGCTCTGCGAAGTGCAGTGTGTCGATCCCTTCCTCCTCGTGCTTCTGGAACTGCAGCCCTGAGTTTGCAAGGAGGTCTATGGAATCCTGGGAGTACATATCCTCTCTGAAAAACAAGGTGCCAGTGTGAGCTGGCGGGTATGAGACAGAAGCAGGGCAAATATCACCACCGGCCTATAATTTGGAAACACAGCATCCCCAAAGCACTCAAAAACCAACATACACATTTCCTACAGAGGATCTACATCCTCTCACTTTGGATTGTTTTGTTGTTGTTGTTTTTAAATGAATGAATCAGAGTTGTAAGCCACCATGTGAGTGCTAGGTATCAAGTCCAGGTCTTCTGGAAGGCAGCCAGTGCCTTAACCATTGAGCCACCCTTCCAGCTCATTTCTTTGTTTTCAATCTTTTTAAAAGATTTATTTATTTTACGTATATGGGTGGGGTGGGTTTTTTTTGTTTGTTTGTTTGTTTGTTTTGGTTTTTTTGTTTTTCGAGATAGGGTTTCTCTGTGTAGTAGTCCTGGCTGACCTGGAACTAGCTCTTGTGATCAGGCTGGCCTTGAACTCTCAGAGATCTGCCTGCCTCTGCCTCCCGAGTGCTGGGATTAAAGAAAGGCATGCACCACCATGGCCCAGCCATATATGGGTATTTTAACTGCATGTATGTTCGCATACCAGAAGAGGGCATTCAGACCCCCATGGCAGACAGTTGCCATGCAGGGACTGGGAATTGAACTAAACCTCTGGCAGAGTAGCTGGTACTCTTTAAGCATTAAACCATCTATCCAGCCCCTTTTTTTTAAATTTTTAATTATTCAAATTTTTATTCCTTTGTATCATTTAAAATAGAATTAAACAAAACAAATGAAACAAAACTAAAACAAGTTTATTCTAAAAATAAATAAATAAGGAGGGCTGGAGAAGAGGTTCAGTACATAAGAACTTTTGCAGAGGAACCATTCCCAACACCCACGTAGTGGCTCACAACCATCTATAACACCAGTTCCAGGGGATCTGATGCCCTCTTCTGACTTCTGTGGACACCAGGCATATACATGATACATAGACATACATGCAAGCAAAATAGCAATATGCATAAAATAGAATTTAAAAATCTACTGTTGCAGAGTATTTGGTCACACTATGTAAAATGTGTCACTGTTTTATTCTGATTGGTTTAATAAAGAGCTGAACAGGCAATAGCTAGGCAGGAGACGATGGGAGGGATTTCCAGGGAGAGAGGAACTCAGGTGCACAAGGAATTAGCCAGCAAGACACAGAGAGAGTTGGATGTACAGAATGGAGGAGAGGTAAAAAAGCCACGTGGCAGAACATAGATTAATAGAAACTGGTGAATTTAAAAGAGCTAGTGGGACAAGCCTAAGTTAAGGCCAAGCTTTCATAATAAGTCTCTGTGTCATTATTTGGGAGCTGTCAGTCCAAAGACAGTCTGACAAGAAAGACCAGCTATAATCTATTCAGAACTTTTGCCAGCTTTTTTGTTTTAAGGTAGGGAATTTGAGACAAGTTCCATCTATGTAGCCCTGGCTGTCCTGGAACTGATTATATAGACCAGGCTGGCCTTGAACCCACAGAGATCTGCCTGCCTCTGCCCAAAGTGTTGGGATTAAAGGTGTGCACCAAGACAGCCTATCTTTTGCCAGTTTCTAACTGGGTTGTCTCTCTTCTGTGGTATTGGGGAATAAATGCCTGGGCCTCAAATATAATATTTGAGTACTATTCCACTGAGCTACACAACAGCCTGGAATTTTTTTTTAGGCTAAGTTGCACGAGTTCTTTAAGGAAAACCAAGCTTCCCAGACATTGTGGTTTAGTTCCAGCACCCTCGGGACAGAGGCAGACAGATTTCTGCAGGTTTGAGGCCAGCCTAGTCTACAGATCCAAAGCTAGAGATCCTGTCTTAAAAAAAAAAAAAAAGGAAAATGCCTCTTCTTAACTATTCTAACATCTATGTATATTGAATGAAATAAAAATAATGTGTGGTAACACACACCTTTAATCCCAGCATTCTGGAGACAAGAGACTGGTGGATTTCTATGAGTTCAAGTTCAGCCTGAGATACATAGCAAGTTCCAGGACAGCCAGAGATATATAATAAAGACCCCACCCCCACCCCCCAAAAAAAAGGAAAATAAAGCTTTGATAAGTAAAACCTATGGCAATCGATTCAGTCCACTCAAATGCAGCCATCTAAGAATAACACCAAGGGGTCTCTCAGACACTTACGTCAGGTTGAACTTGAAGTTGAACTGCCATGTGTTGATTCCAGAAGGGTACTCCCCTTTCTCATTTGTGAATGTAAGGCCCAGTTGAATGATTTTTAGAAGGTCAACATTGCACCGCAAAAGCTGATACTGGTAATCTATGGAGCTTCGAAATTCACCAATTGGTCGTACCACAACACCTGGAAACTCTGTGTCCTAGGAACAAAAGCCTCTCACCAGTAAGTCTCACCAAAGTGGCTGCTGGACTAGCAACTCATGAGCAAAATTGCTCTTCATTTTCTAAAAGCCCCAAGATTAGCCCCCAAGGTCTGGAATACAACAGGACCTGGGACAGGTGACTTGGTAACTGAGGGGAAATGGGAAGTCAGGTAGGACCTTTTTTTTTTTTAAAGAATAATTTTTATTTCATGTGCATTGGTGTTTTGCCTGCATATATGTCTGTGAGGATGCTGGATTCCCTGGACTTGGAGTTTCAGACAGTTGTGAGCTGTCACATAGGTACGAGGAATTAAATGAGTCCTCTGGAAGAGCAACAAGTGCTCTCACTGTTGAGCCATCCCTCCAAAGGAGTTTCTCTATTTCTCTATCTATCTATCTATCTATCTATCTATCTATCTATCTATCTATCTATCTATCTATCTAAGTGCATTGCTGTTTTGCCCTAGGTGTTGGGTCCCCTGGAATTGGAGTTACAGTTGTGAGCTGCCATATGGGTGCTAAGAATTGAACCTGGGTCCTCTGGAAGAGCAGTCAGTGCTCTTAAGCACTGAGCCATCTTTCCAGCTAAGAGCATCTAATATGTGTTAAATACAAATACAGCCAAGTTGGATATGATGGCTCACAAGACCTTTGCTCCTTCACATTAGTTTGTGTGTGACTTGAGAGAGCAGTATGGCTGCTGGCCTGCTATTCAGAGCTCTCATCAAGGACAAATGCAGCCATTCTTTTTCTTGAGTGACTGTCTCATTGCCTTGTATATATAAAACTTTTCCCTTATAAAGCCCAGACTGACCTAAACTTGCTGGTTGTGAACCCCTGATCTCCCCACAAGTGTTTTGAACCCCCATCCCAAGCGTCAGGATTACAGGATCTTAGTCTGTTGGGAGAGCTTATAAGGCTAATGCTTCTCACAGAATAGTGAAAGCAGGGTAGCCAGACAGTGGCAAGCAGCAAGCCTGGAGTGGAACAGAGCCCCTGCTTGCTCAGGGGCTGGTTCAAGACAGCCTTGCCTTAGCGAGGTCAGGCAGGAAAGTAAGTAACAGATTACACCTCTTCCCACTTTATCCAGAAATGCCAGATCTGGAATTTGCTTATCTCCTGACTTTTGAGTACAAGCAACACAATATCTAAATATTTTGAAAACAGAAGCAAGGCCTGTTAGCACACGCCGGGATTCCCAGCACTTGGGAGATAGAGGCAGGAAGATCAGGAAGTCAAGTCATCCTCCTGATATATAGCAAGTTCAAGAGGAGCTTGTGTTACATGAAACCATGTCTCCAAATACCACACGGCCAAATCACATGTGTGAAGAGACACCTATGGGGCCGGGGCAGGTCAGATGCTAGAGCACTTGTCCACCACCACACATACGATGGGCACAATGGCGCAGACCTATAACCTCAGCCAAGAAGGCAGAAGCAGGAAGATCAGCACAGGTTCATTTCAAGGCCTGCCTGGGCTACCTAGGGAGCGCGGGGCTAGTCAGAGCTACCTATCCAGATCCTAAAATAAACAAAAATAAAAGTATAAAAAGACTTTCAAACAGGAACGTTACAAAAACTTGTATCAGAGGTTGTGCCCTCCTCAGAGACACTGGGTACCTTGATTGACAGAAGAAATGTGTATTTCCATCAGTCTAACCTTTGGTGGTAAGACCTACTCACCATGGCGATGTAGCTGTAGCTGAGAACAATCTCTCGAATCTTCCGCATCTCTTCCTCTAGATTGCTGGCCCACACTTCACAGATGACCTGGCTGTTTTCCACAAGTGCTGCAGGCATCCTGAAGGCGCCTCAGGAGCCACTGTGCATTAACTAGGCAAGCGAACACGCCTCCTCTCGCTGGATTTGATCGTCCACACTGGGTCCAATCTAGACTTAAAGATTTTGAAATCGTAAGTTTACATATGGTCTAAGTTGCCAATAAAACAAACATCAAAACTGTATTTTAGACAGATACAGTGACACAGACATATGATCCTAACGCCCACACCAGGAGGCCAAGGAAGAAAGATGGGGAGTTTAAGACCAGTCTGACCTACCTACTGTAGGTACAGTACACAGAGGTCAGAAAGGGCATCAAATCCCTCAGAACTGTACTTAGAGATGGTTGTGAGGCACCATATATGGGTGCTGGGAACCAAACCTGGATCTTCTGCGAGACAAGCAAATGCTCTTGGCTGCCTAGCCCTCTCCGCAGCCCCGTGAGGCTAAGCACTAACTCCACTATAAGAACAGAGAGGTGGGACTGGAGAAATGGCTAGTTGAGCACTAGTTACTGCCGAGGATCCGACTGGTAGTCTACATCCATCTATAATTCCAGTTCCGGGGAGTCTGATGCCCTCTTCTGGCCTCCACAGGCACCAAAGAGACACATGGTAAACACACATTCTGCAGGCAAAATTCATTCACATAAAGTAAAATAATTAAAAAAAAAAAAAAAAAAAGAACTGAAGGTGGCAAGTAAAAATAATTCACGCAGGAACTGGCTGGTGATGTATACCACAGGACAGTATGAGCTCTGAATAATACTGTCACTACAGCAAATTAACACAGAGCCCTCGTGTTTCACCAAACAACCTCAGGCTTGATCAGGACGCCAAAACACACACATCCCATGACAAGGTGCCCTGGCATTAACTTGGGAAGTTAAACACAAGTTAGAGGCCAGTGTAGCAATACAGGGAAACACTGGGGTGGGGGTGTACACAATGGCATAAGAGCTTCTTTTAAATATTCTCTAAGATTTATTTTTATTATTTTATTTGTCTTCATCTGTGCACCATATGTGTGCTTGGTGTCTGAGGAGTTGGTGAGCCTCTATGTGGTTGCTGGGAATTGAACCAGGGTCTTTCACAACAATAAGAAGTGCCCTTAACCACTGACCTAACTCTCTTGCCCATAAAAGCTCTTTTAATGCAAACCCACTGTATGGATCCTCAACACAGTATGTTATGGTGGGCTCCAGTGCACAGGGCAAAACAATTCAGTAACAGTAAAGGAAATAGAGGGGTTTCTAAAGACCAGAACAAGGGAAATCTTTGTTTTCTACCTCAGAACCGACAGGTGCAGCAGAAACTCCAGAACAGAGCGAGGATCACTGTTCTGTTTTGTATTGTTTGGGTTGGGTTTTTTTTTTTTTTTTTTTTTGGTTTTTTGAGTTTTTTTTTGAGACAGACAGGGTCTCCCTGTGTAGCCCTGGCTATCCAGGATCTCACTCGGTAGACCAGGTTGGCCTTGAACTCAGAGATTCACCTGCTTCTGCCTCCCAAGGGCTGGGATTAAAGGTGTGCGCCACCAACCAGTTGAGGATTGTTCCTAATACTGTCTACTTTTCCTTACAAAACCTTTCATTCAAGGCAGTCTACACTTTACAGATGCTAAAAACTTACGTGACTGTGTGGTGGCTCCCCACATACATGTGGCAGCTACTTCTTAAAGGCCCATCCATTTTTCCTGCTTTCGCTCTCTCAATGAAGGCTTGCGAGTGAACGGAGGACAGGAAAGATGCACATTCACAATGAACTGCAGTAAATGCAACTTCCTGACAACTGAGAGGAGTTCCCCAGGTTGGCCCAAGTGTTACAGGCATGAGCCACCTCTGGCTGCTGCAGTCACTGTCCATGCCCCCTTACTGTGAAACAGGTGCCACGACCTTGCTCCCCACCCCCATCACTGCCATAAACTACAGAATGTAAGTGGGTGGCACTCCTGAACTTTTAAAAGATGTTTCCATGCTGGGAGGTGGTAGTGCACACCTTTAATCCCAACACTAGGGGAGGCAGGTGGATCTCTGTGAGTTCGAGGCCAGCTTGGTCTACAAGAGCTAGTTCCAGGACAGGCACCAAAACTAGAGAAACCTTGTCTCGAAGAAGAAAAAAAAA
>NW_026067978.1:6485147-6505681 GCF_014885135.2 Alexandromys fortis | reverse complement strand
GACTATGGCACAAAGAAGAGAGCTGGACCGATGGAAACACGGGCCAAAGGAAAGAGGCTAGTGAGAGGGAACCCCACCTCTTGCCACTCGGATGTTCCCTTGCCCTCCGTGTACACACCAAGCGCAGTCACCCATATTGTAGCCAAATCTTAAAAAAAAAAAAAAAAAAAGGAAAATGCCTCTTCTTAACTATTCTAACATCTATGTATATTGAATGAAATAAAAATAATGTGTGGTAACACACACCTTTAATCCCAGCATTCTGGAGACAAGAGACTGGTGGATTTCTATGAGTTCAAGTTCAGCCTGAGATACATAGCAAGTTCCAGGACAGCCAGAGATATATAATAAAGACCCCACCCCCACCCCCCAAAAAAAAGGAAAATAAAGCTTTGATAAGTAAAACCTATGGCAATCGATTCAGTCCACTCAAATGCAGCCATCTAAGAATAACACCAAGGGGTCTCTCAGACACTTACGTCAGGTTGAACTTGAAGTTGAACTGCCATGTGTTGATTCCAGAAGGGTACTCCCCTTTCTCATTTGTGAATGTAAGGCCCAGTTGAATGATTTTTAGAAGGTCAACATTGCACCGCAAAAGCTGATACTGGTAATCTATGGAGCTTCGAAATTCACCAATTGGTCGTACCACAACACCTGGAAACTCTGTGTCCTAGGAACAAAAGCCTCTCACCAGTAAGTCTCACCAAAGTGGCTGCTGGACTAGCAACTCATGAGCAAAATTGCTCTTCATTTTCTAAAAGCCCCAAGATTAGCCCCCAAGGTCTGGAATACAACAGGACCTGGGACAGGTGACTTGGTAACTGAGGGGAAATGGGAAGTCAGGTAGGACCTTTTTTTTTTTTAAAGAATAATTTTTATTTCATGTGCATTGGTGTTTTGCCTGCATATATGTCTGTGAGGATGCTGGATTCCCTGGACTTGGAGTTTCAGACAGTTGTGAGCTGTCACATAGGTACGAGGAATTAAATGAGTCCTCTGGAAGAGCAACAAGTGCTCTCACTGTTGAGCCATCCCTCCAAAGGAGTTTCTCTATTTCTCTATCTATCTATCTATCTATCTATCTATCTATCTATCTATCTATCTATCTATCTATCTAAGTGCATTGCTGTTTTGCCCTAGGTGTTGGGTCCCCTGGAATTGGAGTTACAGTTGTGAGCTGCCATATGGGTGCTAAGAATTGAACCTGGGTCCTCTGGAAGAGCAGTCAGTGCTCTTAAGCACTGAGCCATCTTTCCAGCTAAGAGCATCTAATATGTGTTAAATACAAATACAGCCAAGTTGGATATGATGGCTCACAAGACCTTTGCTCCTTCACATTAGTTTGTGTGTGACTTGAGAGAGCAGTATGGCTGCTGGCCTGCTATTCAGAGCTCTCATCAAGGACAAATGCAGCCATTCTTTTTCTTGAGTGACTGTCTCATTGCCTTGTATATATAAAACTTTTCCCTTATAAAGCCCAGACTGACCTAAACTTGCTGGTTGTGAACCCCTGATCTCCCCACAAGTGTTTTGAACCCCCATCCCAAGCGTCAGGATTACAGGATCTTAGTCTGTTGGGAGAGCTTATAAGGCTAATGCTTCTCACAGAATAGTGAAAGCAGGGTAGCCAGACAGTGGCAAGCAGCAAGCCTGGAGTGGAACAGAGCCCCTGCTTGCTCAGGGGCTGGTTCAAGACAGCCTTGCCTTAGCGAGGTCAGGCAGGAAAGTAAGTAACAGATTACACCTCTTCCCACTTTATCCAGAAATGCCAGATCTGGAATTTGCTTATCTCCTGACTTTTGAGTACAAGCAACACAATATCTAAATATTTTGAAAACAGAAGCAAGGCCTGTTAGCACACGCCGGGATTCCCAGCACTTGGGAGATAGAGGCAGGAAGATCAGGAAGTCAAGTCATCCTCCTGATATATAGCAAGTTCAAGAGGAGCTTGTGTTACATGAAACCATGTCTCCAAATACCACACGGCCAAATCACATGTGTGAAGAGACACCTATGGGGCCGGGGCAGGTCAGATGCTAGAGCACTTGTCCACCACCACACATACGATGGGCACAATGGCGCAGACCTATAACCTCAGCCAAGAAGGCAGAAGCAGGAAGATCAGCACAGGTTCATTTCAAGGCCTGCCTGGGCTACCTAGGGAGCGCGGGGCTAGTCAGAGCTACCTATCCAGATCCTAAAATAAACAAAAATAAAAGTATAAAAAGACTTTCAAACAGGAACGTTACAAAAACTTGTATCAGAGGTTGTGCCCTCCTCAGAGACACTGGGTACCTTGATTGACAGAAGAAATGTGTATTTCCATCAGTCTAACCTTTGGTGGTAAGACCTACTCACCATGGCGATGTAGCTGTAGCTGAGAACAATCTCTCGAATCTTCCGCATCTCTTCCTCTAGATTGCTGGCCCACACTTCACAGATGACCTGGCTGTTTTCCACAAGTGCTGCAGGCATCCTGAAGGCGCCTCAGGAGCCACTGTGCATTAACTAGGCAAGCGAACACGCCTCCTCTCGCTGGATTTGATCGTCCACACTGGGTCCAATCTAGACTTAAAGATTTTGAAATCGTAAGTTTACATATGGTCTAAGTTGCCAATAAAACAAACATCAAAACTGTATTTTAGACAGATACAGTGACACAGACATATGATCCTAACGCCCACACCAGGAGGCCAAGGAAGAAAGATGGGGAGTTTAAGACCAGTCTGACCTACCTACTGTAGGTACAGTACACAGAGGTCAGAAAGGGCATCAAATCCCTCAGAACTGTACTTAGAGATGGTTGTGAGGCACCATATATGGGTGCTGGGAACCAAACCTGGATCTTCTGCGAGACAAGCAAATGCTCTTGGCTGCCTAGCCCTCTCCGCAGCCCCGTGAGGCTAAGCACTAACTCCACTATAAGAACAGAGAGGTGGGACTGGAGAAATGGCTAGTTGAGCACTAGTTACTGCCGAGGATCCGACTGGTAGTCTACATCCATCTATAATTCCAGTTCCGGGGAGTCTGATGCCCTCTTCTGGCCTCCACAGGCACCAAAGAGACACATGGTAAACACACATTCTGCAGGCAAAATTCATTCACATAAAGTAAAATAATTAAAAAAAAAAAAAAAAAAAGAACTGAAGGTGGCAAGTAAAAATAATTCACGCAGGAACTGGCTGGTGATGTATACCACAGGACAGTATGAGCTCTGAATAATACTGTCACTACAGCAAATTAACACAGAGCCCTCGTGTTTCACCAAACAACCTCAGGCTTGATCAGGACGCCAAAACACACACATCCCATGACAAGGTGCCCTGGCATTAACTTGGGAAGTTAAACACAAGTTAGAGGCCAGTGTAGCAATACAGGGAAACACTGGGGTGGGGGTGTACACAATGGCATAAGAGCTTCTTTTAAATATTCTCTAAGATTTATTTTTATTATTTTATTTGTCTTCATCTGTGCACCATATGTGTGCTTGGTGTCTGAGGAGTTGGTGAGCCTCTATGTGGTTGCTGGGAATTGAACCAGGGTCTTTCACAACAATAAGAAGTGCCCTTAACCACTGACCTAACTCTCTTGCCCATAAAAGCTCTTTTAATGCAAACCCACTGTATGGATCCTCAACACAGTATGTTATGGTGGGCTCCAGTGCACAGGGCAAAACAATTCAGTAACAGTAAAGGAAATAGAGGGGTTTCTAAAGACCAGAACAAGGGAAATCTTTGTTTTCTACCTCAGAACCGACAGGTGCAGCAGAAACTCCAGAACAGAGCGAGGATCACTGTTCTGTTTTGTATTGTTTGGGTTGGGTTTTTTTTTTTTTTTTTTTTTTGGTTTTTTGAGTTTTTTTTTGAGACAGACAGGGTCTCCCTGTGTAGCCCTGGCTATCCAGGATCTCACTCGGTAGACCAGGTTGGCCTTGAACTCAGAGATTCACCTGCTTCTGCCTCCCAAGGGCTGGGATTAAAGGTGTGCGCCACCAACCAGTTGAGGATTGTTCCTAATACTGTCTACTTTTCCTTACAAAACCTTTCATTCAAGGCAGTCTACACTTTACAGATGCTAAAAACTTACGTGACTGTGTGGTGGCTCCCCACATACATGTGGCAGCTACTTCTTAAAGGCCCATCCATTTTTCCTGCTTTCGCTCTCTCAATGAAGGCTTGCGAGTGAACGGAGGACAGGAAAGATGCACATTCACAATGAACTGCAGTAAATGCAACTTCCTGACAACTGAGAGGAGTTCCCCAGGTTGGCCCAAGTGTTACAGGCATGAGCCACCTCTGGCTGCTGCAGTCACTGTCCATGCCCCCTTACTGTGAAACAGGTGCCACGACCTTGCTCCCCACCCCCATCACTGCCATAAACTACAGAATGTAAGTGGGTGGCACTCCTGAACTTTTAAAAGATGTTTCCATGCTGGGAGGTGGTAGTGCACACCTTTAATCCCAACACTAGGGGAGGCAGGTGGATCTCTGTGAGTTCGAGGCCAGCTTGGTCTACAAGAGCTAGTTCCAGGACAGGCACCAAAACTAGAGAAACCTTGTCTCGAAGAAGAAAAAAAAAAAAAAGATGTTTCCATTAAAGTAAAAGAGACACAGGCATAAAGAAACAAACTGCCTAAAGTTGTTTCAAAGGAAATTTGTTTCAGGATGTCACCCACTTCCAGAGCTACTGGTAAAGGAGGACCACACAGGAGCAGACTCACAAGACATTCCTGCAGCAAACCTTTCTCTGGCAAATCTGTGAGAATATGAACAGCAGACTCCAGCCCCGAAAGGCAGTGCTTTTCCTCTGAGAAAAAGAGAAGAGTGCTGACCCATGCCTCCAGAACCGAACCTGTGCTAAGGCACTGGAAGTTACAGACCAGCCTTGGCTTTGGGGCCTGTCATTCACAGAAAGAGCCACAGGGTTTCTAGGCACACAAGGGGATCACACAACGCACGTTAACTGAGCAAGTGAACTTCCTGGACATAATGACTGCAGGAGAGATAAGAAACGGCAACCTAACACAGGCCAAGGTCTCCAATTTCCAGCCAGGAGCTCAGGCTCCAAGAAGCAGCAGACTTTTCTTTTCAGCCTCTCCCTCACATCTTGGAACAGAACGAGTCTATGCTTTCAAGTACAGTTATTAGTATAACAGCCTTACAGTAACCTCATTACTGAAGTTACTATCAAAAGAGCAATAATGGATTTCACAACTCAAAGAAAAACTGACATACTAATCTGGATACACTCAGAAATGATGGCAATCCTGCACTCAGGAGGCTAAGGAAGGAGGGTCACCACTAATCTGAGACCAGCCAGGGATACAGAGGAAGACCCTGCTTTTATTTCAATGTATTTAGTTTCTCTATGTAGCCCTGGCTGTGTTAGAACTCACTCTGTAGAACAGACTGACCTTGAACTCAGAGACCCCACCTGCCTCCCAAGTGCTAGGATTAAAGGCTAGCACCACCATAACTATCTGAGACCGGTTTTTAAAAGAAAACAAAACAGAGAAGCTCGGTGGTAAAGGCATTTCCTGATAAGCCTAATAACTTAAGTTTGAGCCCCAGACTCACTCAATGAAAGAACTTAACCCTCAAGTTATCACGACTTGGCACATGTATACACACAATTATTATTATTTGCAACATATAATAATATAATAATAATACGCTTAAAGGAGAAGATATAATAATAACAATATAATAGCTTAGAAAAGAATGGGGCTGGAGTGATGGTTTAGCACTTGGGGCTCTTTCAGAAGACCAGAGTTTGGTTTGTAGCGCTTAAGTGGGTCGACTCCGTAACTCTCTAGCTCCAGAGAATGCTGACACCTCTTCTGCCTGCTTTTGACACCAACACACATGTGACATCCAAAAGAGACACACTTAAATAAAACTAATCTCTAAAAAAAAATTATCCTTCAAAATTCCGTGGGGGGGGGGGTCGGAGGTTGAGTCTGCGTTCTTTTTTTTTATTAAAAAAAAAGATTTTTTAAGAGATTTATTTTATGTGTATTTTGCCTGCATGCACTGATATATACACCATATGCATGTCTGGTGTGATGGATCCCCTACCTGGAGTTACAGACAGCCATGAGCGGCCATGTGGGTCCTGGGAATCGAACTCAGATCCTCTAGAGGAATAACAAGTGCTGTTAACCGTAGAGTCCTCTCTCCAGCCCAGCTTGCATTCTTCTTTAATATATTTTTTCTTTCTTTAACTTCCGGGTATGTGGAAGGGGTGTTATGTGCATATGAGTGCAGTGCTGGCAGGGCCCAGAAGAGAGCACAGGATCCCCTGAAGCTAGTTATACGTGGTCGTGACCCACTTCATGTGGGTGCTGGGCACCGAACCCCGTCCTCTGCATGAGCAAAATGCGCTTTTAACAGCTGAGCGATTTCTCCAGTCCCAACCCCTTTACATAATGTTAGCCTCACTAAAACTTGATCCCCACACCAACTACATCTGAAACTGCAAAAGGGGAAAAGTGTTCACATAAAGACAGACAGACAGACACACACACACACCTCCCTCCCTCTGCCCTGTGCAGGCTGCAGAGCAATCTGTTTAGACCGCTTTTAATTATCCAAACTTCGGAGCAGAGGTCCCTGTGCATCCAGGTGAGCTAAGAAGAGCAAGTACTGCGAAAGCCAGAAACATGCTCTCCCTGACGGCAGTGCAGACCGTTGAGCTCAGTGTCTCCTGCTCGTCTGGTTCTGCTTTCGCCAGAACGTCAGGGAAACAATAAGCTTCACTTCCCCGTTTCAGAACACTAAACAAAGAACTTTGCCGTGCAAGACGAACGCAGAAGGAAGCAGCGGCCCGTTAGAAGAAATGGCAACAGGTCCCCTCCGGAGCGTTCCAGGCCACATCCCTGTACTCAGCCGGCGCCCCAAGCAGCTTGCTGGCTCTCTCCCAGGGTGGCCCTACCAGGCAAAGCTGCAGCGCCCCGAGATCCCAGCAGGGCGGCCTCCAGCCTGCCCCACCACTCCTGAAGGCCTGCAAGCTGGACTCCGGGGACCCGGAGCGCCGTAGCCTCTGCGCCTCAGTGTTCCCGTGTGTAGGATGGGTCGCCACAGAGGCACTTCCGCCCCGCGCTCCTACCCTGAACAACCCAGCCCGCTTACCCTGGCAGGCTGCCCCGCCGAGCTCGGGCTGGCGGCCGAGTTCGGGCAGCAGCGGCCCTTGACCCGGAGTTCTCTTCCCTCCTGCCCCGGATCCGCTCGAGGAACCCAGCGAGCCAGTGAGACGCGAGCCCCGGCGCCCAGAAAGGCCGACGACGTTCACCAACCCAGAGGACTGCGCCGCTCTACCCTTCGGCCCTCCCGACTCGCCTACTCTCCCGCGTCACTCCAGGCGGGCACGCGCCCGCCCCGCCCCGCCCCGCCCCCAAGTGCGCGCTCAGGCGACAGCGCCCCGTCTCTCTGCGCAGGCGCAGGATGAGGGGGCTCGGCGGGGTCGGAGGACGCGTGCGCAGAATAAGGTGGGGCGTGCACAAGCGCAGGCCCGTCCGTGCCTAATTCTTTACGACCGCTGCTGGGCTTTGGGGTACCCTGAGTCGCGCCGCGGAGGGAGACGGAATCTAAAGCTGGCTCCGAGGGCATGGCCCCTCTGGGGGTTTCCTGACACCGATTGTCGCGCCCTGGATTCCTCATTCACAGAACATCCACCCATGGAACCCCTTCTGGGAGACCATTAGATGGGGATGGGGGAGCACCACCAAACCTAGTCCTAAATGAGGTCAGCTGAGCACGGCCTCCCAGGACCTGACTGGAGCATTGCCATGGCAACCGGACGGCCTGTGCAGTGCAGCACTCAGGCCTGCGCAGTCGGCTCATAGCTCGGCGGGCAAGTGCGGAGCGCCCGGCAGCCACTGTCCTGCTGGGGACAGGGCTCTGCTGGCAGCGAGGCCAAGCTGGGATGCACCGTCGCCTCGTGCTCTCCCAAGAGGCAAGAAGACTAAGGCCTCGCGGGCGCCCCGCTCCTTCCCCGGAAGGGACTGCGGAGCCTAGTGCGGCTCCAACCCCCATCCCTGGTGCTTCCTCTTCAAGGGGCTGTAGGTAAGCATACAGCAAGTGTCCCCTTCAGACATTCCATCTCCTAGTCACTCCACCCTTATCATTTTAATTCTAAAAATATGCCTTCCTGGCTAAATAAGAGCTGGCCTTTCAAACGGGATTGTCAAAATCTATTTTCCAGAGAAGTGAAATCCCACGGCCTGCCTTCGGAGTAGAAATGCCAAGGGCAATTCTGAGCCCCAGCCTTCGCTTCTCCTCCTCTCCAGATCTGTAAAATAGAGACAGGGCTTTCAAAGTTGTGATGAGGGTGAAAGCTTAGATAAAGCATCAACAGTGGCACCACAGAGAGGTGTGAGCAGCTAGTAACTGGAGCTGCTGTGGATTCTCTCTGCAACAATGTGTGTTGATGGCATTTGCTGCACGGCCAGCCCTGTTGGAGGTGTCGGCTTGTCTAGGCTGGCTAGACATTGCCTTCCCTCAGTCAGTTCCTGGGCAGTGGGGTCTGAGACACTCTGTTCACCTGCTTGTAATTCGATTCAGGAAAGGGTGGACCTATCGTGTGCTAGTCACGTGAGGAGCAACCTTTGAAATTCTTGGAATTTTGTTTTTCTTGCCACCAATAGGCCTGGTACGCACTGAAAGCGATCAACAGGAAACACCTGGTTCTCCACACGCACCCACTTCACCTAGAGCTTCTCACAGAACACGATTGTATTTCAGGAGGCCGTGAACTCTCTACACTTCAAACTATGGCTTTCAAACTGCAAACGAGAGAAAGTAAGGTTTAAACACACTTCCACTGGAAAGCATAGTTTTGAAAATACAGAGACACAGTGGTTATAACATGGATCTTTTTTGTTTGGTTGGTTTTTTTTTTTTTGGTTTTTTTTTTTTTTTTTTGGTTTTTCGAGACAGGGTTCTCTGTGGCTTTGGAGCCTGTCCTGGCACTAGCTCTGTAGACCAGGCTGGTCTCGAACTCACAGAGATCCGCCTGCCTCTGCCTCCCGAGTGCTGGGATTAAAGGCGTGCGCCACCACCACCCGGCTGACAGTTTGTTTTTTGAGACAGGATTTCTCTGTGTAGCTTTGTAGTCTGTCCTGGAACATGCTCTGTAAACACTCTGGCCTCAAACTCACAGGGATCTTCCTGCCTCTGCCTCCTGGGTGCTGGGATTAACCACCACTAACATGGATGTTCTTTTTGTTTTGTTTTGTTTTGTTTTTTCGAGACAGGGTTTCTCTGTGGTCTTGGAGCCTGTCCTGGAACTAGTTCTTGTAGACCAGGCTGGTCTTGAACTCACAGAGATCCGCCTGCCTCTGCCTCCCAGTGCTGGGATTAAAGGCGTGCGCCACCACCACCCGGCCAACATGGATGTTCTTAAGAGCGGATGATAACGCTCCATGGCCAGCCTGGCTTCCTGTTACCCCAGTTCTAAACAAAGATATGCACTTCTAAAAAAAAAAAATGTATACCATGTGTAAGAAAATAAGATCTAAAATACAGTTGAGCTTGAAGTACTCTGAACATAAACTAACACCTCCAGGTTAGGACTTAGTTTCTGTGCCCACATTTATAAAACCTGACATGCTATAAGCTTATGCATTGCTTTCCGCCCCTTTGAGTCTATCGCTTTATATTAATCTGCCCTCCAGTACAGCCAGTACCTAGAAACTGGTTTTGGCCACTAGGTAGCTAAAGAGTGGGTTAAGGAAGCAATAGTTTGCCGACTGGAGGTGGTGCACGCCTTTAATTCCAGCACTCGGGAGGCAGAGGCAGAAGAATCTCTGAGTTCTAGGCCAGCCTGGTCTACAGATTGAGTTCCAGGACAACCAGAACTACACAGAGAAACCTTGTCTCAAAAACAAATGGACACAAGAAGTGGTAGTTTATGCCTATGATCCCAGAACATGGGAAGCTGAGGCTGGAGGATTGCCAAAAGCTCTAGGCCAGCCAGGGCTATATGGGAGATATTGTCTCAAAAATAAATAAGTAAATAAATGTTTTAAGTAAATATAAAAAGAGGTTAAAAGATCAGTGAGATTGCTCAGTGGGCAAAGCCCTGCCAGGCCTGGAGTCCCACCCCAGGACCTACATTCTGACCTTCACATGTGATCCAAGTGTACACACACAAATAAATAAATGTCACTGTTAAAAGCAGTTTAAAATCCTGGCACCTACTTTCACTTAGCATCTGTCTCCTTCATTGTAAATTTGGGTCAGACTCCTATATAACTGTACATAGGCATGTTTCTAATTCCAGGAGTGTCTGCCCTAGACGAAGACCAGCCAGACCACACCTCACCCAACCTGCCTCATCACAAAGGCCTCTCCCCCTAGAGAAGGACCAACCACCCACATCAAGCCTGCATCATTGCCCAGCCCTCCTCCAGACCCAGTCCTTGTTTAAACCTGACGCTCTGGTCAGTGCCCTCAAAGACCGGAGAAATTTTTTACCTCCCACGTTCCAAATGGCTGTTTTGATTAAACTCCCTTTCTGCCTCTAGATACATGCCATGTTCCATTCTAAGTATTTGAGCATTTCAGTTTGTAGCCAACAAAAAAAAAAAAAGAAAAGAAAAGAAAGCCTGCTGTGTAAAGATTGCAGGTTTCTGTATAGTGAAGGCAGAGCCAGGCCTTCACCAGGGAACACCCTGTCCTGAGTCAGCTCCAGGAAACCTGTATTAAATCTGTTTTATTTACCTGTATTAGATTTCCCTATCCCTTAGAAGTCACATTTCAAATCTCCTTAGACTAATCAGAGACCTTTAAACTTCAAAACACCTGGCATTAGATCTGGAAATGCAGTCCCATAATCTCAGCACTCAGGAAGCAGAGGCAACAGAACTGGCACAGGTCCAAGGCCAGTCTGGGCTGTGTAGTGTAAGCCTCTACCTCAAAAGAACCAAGTTAATTTCAAAAGTGTTCCGACTTATGCATCATCTGATTTCACAGAAAGGAAGAGATGCTTAGCTTGATTGAGGGGCTTGCCTTCCGGAGGCCACTGACCCCTCAGCCAGGATGAAGGGCTCATCCCTCGTGGAGGCTTTGCTCCTAAAGCCTTTGCTGGGATTGTGGATCCATGTTGACACTGGTGAATGAAACAGAGACTGATGAACAAGTAAACAAGCATTCAAGAACTGGCAATGTACGGCACACACCTGTAATGTCAACACGTGGGAGGCAGAGGCAGGAGGATCTCTGTGAGTTTGCAGCCAGCCTGTGAACACAGCAAGTCCTGGGCCAGCCAGAGCTGCATAGAGAGTGGACCCTGTCTCAAAAAGTGTGGCGGGGGTGCAGCTACTGTGGTGGTGCACCTGTACCCTAGCAGCCAGAAGGTTGAGGCAAGAGGATCAAGGCCACCTTTGGCTACATATTGATTTCTAGGCCAGCCTGAACTTTATCAGACTTTGTCTCTCCACCCTCACCCCCCCCCCTAAAAAATATACATGATTCTGAGAAACTGTGATAGTTATCATGAAAGAGCCCACCGGATACACTGGAGTGGGGCGGGGGAGGGGGGACATATGCAGGGAGTCTCACAGGCAGGCAGGGAAGAAGGCCTCCCTGAGGAAGTGAAATTTAAACAAAGAAATGAGAAGTTGGGCAAGTACATTTCAAGCAGAGGCTAAAGATGCTCTTTTGTGCCGAGGTAATGAAAGGCCAGAGAGATGCAGAAGTGAGCCGGGAGACCGTAGAGGTTCAGGGCAAGAAGAGGCAGACCTGGGAGACTGCATTCCAGTGCACCGGGACAGCAAAAGGAGCTGATTGAGACTGAGGGACAAAGTTGTGGGATGGTCTCGCACAGCACAGGCTAGCTTCAGATGCGAACTCCTGATCCTCCTGTCTCCACGATGGGCTTACAGGTGTGTCCCAGCACACCCAGCTCGGTTTGTTTTTTAGATGTGACTTGGATCTCTAGCGATATAAAGACAGAAATAATTTGAATTCTACTAAACTTGGTCTAAATAGGTAGCTAGTTTTTCCCATAAGATAGATGGGTTTTGCAGGCACCGTGAAGATAGTCACACTGCGAAGTGACTATGGCACAAAGAAGAGAGCTGGACCGATGGAAACACGGGCCAAAGGAAAGAGGCTAGTGAGAGGGAACCCCACCTCTTGCCACTCGGATGTTCCCTTGCCCTCCGTGTACACACCAAGCGCAGTCACCCATATTGTAGCCAAATCTTAAAAAAAAAAAAAAAAAATGGATTTTTTTTTTTTTCCGAGACAGGGTTTCTCTGTAGCTTTGGTTCCTGTCCTGGAACTAGCTCTTGTAGACCAGGCTGGCCTCGAACTCACCAAGATCCGCCTGCCTCTGCCTCCACCGCCCGGCTAAAATTTTGGATTTTTAAAAGACTTTTTAAATTATGTGTATTTGTGTGTATGTCCCTGTGAATGCATGCTCTTGTAGAAGTGAGAGGTAAAGAGTTACAGGAAAGAACCCGAGTAAGTTTAGGTGTTGCTGGAATTCAGGGCCTCTGTCATGGTAGGCGGGTACCCTACCCACTGAGCTACACTGTCAGTGCCAGGACCCCGGCCATCCGGGAACCATATCTGATCAGTACACACAATAGGCTCATTATGTAAATAGCCAAAGAATGGAGGAAAGTATGTCGGCATCTCTCAGAGATGAGGGAAACCCTGAACACGTTGTACCCAGCCGTGAAGTTAATTTTGAAGCAAGTGTCTTACTGAGCCCTGACTGTAACGTGACAAACTGGTCCAAGGAAAATATGAATAAGACACGATCTCTTGTTGGCTAAATAATGTGTGACATATCTGTGACACAGTCCCATTGGGTGACCCTGGCTGCCCTCCAGTGCTCAGTCTTCCTCCCTCTCCTGAACGCTGGGCCCGCGAGCAAGTACCTCGACTCTTCAGGGACTTATTAGGAAAACTCTCCATGTCCAAGTGTGAGAAATCAAGGTGTGATCCCAGCGCTGGGGTGAGGGAGAGGCCTGAGGACCAGGGTCAAGGTCATCCTCTAGAGTTCCAGGCCAGTCTGGGTTACCTGAGACCCCGTCTCAAAAATATTAATAAATAAAACAGGGCTGAAGAGATGGCTCAGCTTTTACTGCTTTTGCCAAGTTCAGTTCCAGACACCCCAATCAGGCAGCTACTCCAGTTGTAAGTCCAGCTCTCTGCAGGCCCCTGTACCACGTGTGTACCTTCCCACAAACAGATGCGCACACATACACATAGTAAAAGATATTTTTTAAAGCAGTATTAAAATATAACGAAGGACAGGGGAGTGTGCTTTGCTTCTGAAGGAGTTTGCAGAGTCCAGGCCTAGCACTAGCACGCGTGAGGCCGTGTTCCACCTCAACTCCGCAGAAACCAACTCTGGAATGTGCCTATAATCTCACCACTATTGGCGGTCAGGAGAATCGGGAACTCTGAGTCAAAGCCCAGCCTGGCTACATGAGGACCTGTCCCTCAGAAAACTGGAATGGACTGGAGAGATGACTCAGTGATTAAGATGCTTGCTCGTCTAGAGAGCCAGAATTTGGTTCCTAGCACCCACATGGAGTGGCTCACCACTGCCTGTAACTCCAACACCAAGGAAGTTGATACCCCTTCTGGGTTCCAGGGCATCACAGTCATGTGACACAAACACACAGTTTTAAAAATAAAATAGAATGCTGGGCGGTGGTGGCACACACCTTTAATCCCAACACTCGGGAGGCAGAGATAGGCGGATCTCTGTGAGTTTGAGGCCAGCCTGGTCTACAAGAGCTAGTTCCAGGACAGGCTCCAAAAACCACAGAGAAACCCTATCTCGAAAAACCAAAAAAAGAAAAAAAAAGAAAAAGAAAAATAATAATAATAGTAAAATAAAATAGCCTGGCACATGCCTTTAATCCCAGCAGAGATAGGCAGGTATCCATGAGTTCAAGGCCAGCCTGGTCTGCAACAGGAGTTACACAGAGAAACTCTGTCAACCAAAAAAACAAAGAAAGAAAAAAGAATGACTCCTGTCATAAAGTGGCAAGTGAGTGTGTCCTAATAGCTGTCTCTTTTTAAGTAATTTGTAGCCAGATTATAGTGCATGCCTGTGATCCCAACATCCTCAGCCAGCTGAAGTAAGAGGATCAGGAATTCAAGACTGGCTTTGACTTCTTTGTAAGTCTGAGGCCAGCCTGGGCTACTTAAGGCTGAAGAAATCCCTCAGAGGTTACAAGTACTTGCTGCTCTTGTAGAAGACCAGAATTCAGTTCCCAGCATCTACATGGTGCAGCTCACAACAACCTGTAAATCCAGTTCTGTGGGATAAGACTCCCTCTTGTGGCCTCTGGAGGTACCTGCAGTCAAGTGCTGCACATACAGACAAGTAGACACACAGGTATACAGCAGGTAAGTTTTAAAAAGAAACTAAAGCTGGAAGCTACCACACCCACCTTTATGAGGCACTTAGGAGGCAGAGGCCATGAATTGAGTTCCAAGACAGAAACAAACAAAAAATTAAGTACATACACTATGTATTTCTACATATTTTTAAAAGAGGGAGGGAGAAGGAACTAAAGTGAATCGGTCAGACCTCTGATCTGAAACCTTTGGATAACTGTGTGCCATCGTCTACTCCCCACACCTTTGCCTCAGCCTGTCTTCCGTGTGTTAACATGTTCTAAAATTGGAGAAGGCAAAAAAAAAAAAAGTGCAGTGGGGAGCAGAGTCTGGACCCGTTCCCTGTTTCCTTGCGCCGTCCTCTCTCATTAAGGACAAGGCCTTCCAAAAGAAAGGCATCTGTTTCCAGCCCACGCAGACCTAAACTTTTTCTCATCACGTGCCTGGCCAGAGCCATTCGGCAGCCCTGTAATGCGATCACTAGGGCCAGCCTCCCGACCCACCCAAGCAGAGCCAAGTGACAATAAGGTTAGCCTACTGAGCTACGCAGCAGCCACAGAAAAACAGAAAAGCGCTCTACAGGCTAGACCTGTGGCTCGGAGACAGAGACGCTTGGGAACGGCCCTCTGCAGAGGTGAGCAGGGAACTGTTGGGAGGGGACTATTTGGGAAAGCCAGGATACATCAAATCCCGCTCTGCCATCAGCCTGTCCTCTACCCATCCTCCGCAGGTGAAGTGTGCCTGGGCTGTTCCCTACCTGTTCCTCAGAGTCAGCACCTCCTACCCACGTCTGCACCTTCCGTCTCCTCCCTAAGGTCGCTTTTCTCAAAACTGACGTAGTTCTAATGAACCGGGGCTACTTCCAAAAGCTGCTAGGGGAACAGCTCCCAAAAGGGAAGTGAAACTGGAAGAGACTGCAGGGAGACTGCAGGGAGACAACCCTCGTCCTAGAAGGACGCGGCGAACTGCCACACTCTTGAGTCTCTGGAAGGATGTGTGTGTGGGCTGTGAGCTGGTCAGCCAGGTCAAGGCGCCTTCAGTGCAACAGTGGCGTCAAGTTTCGGATGGAAGATCGTCCGTCCGATAGACCGAAGGAAGGACTCCCACCAAAGCCGCTGGGGAGAGATGGAGCAGCGGAGAAGTGCTTTGCAGAGGGGTGTGTGTGTGTGTGTGTGTGTCCTAGGTGCTTAAGCCAGGCGAGACAGGATGCTGCCGCGTGGGAGTTGCTGTCAGTTTTTCTTGCAATTCCAAACAGATGTCACTGGCTGCGACAGATCAAGTCAATTTGATAAAATAAATGCCAAGAGGGTCTCCTGCTGCCTTTACCAAGCAATTCTCTAGCAGGAAGGAAGGGCATAGAAGTGCTCATCCACAAGCCCCGGGACATTCTGGGAGCCAAAAACAATACTTTTCTTACTTGGGGCCCTGTGTTTATTTATTCAGCAAGTGCTTCCTGAATGTGGGCTGGATGCCAAGCTTGTGTTTGGTGCTTTGGCACCACTACAGACACAACAGGCACACACTGGCTGTTGGTGATTTTTTTTTTTAATCATACAAGGGATAGAACCCAGGATCTTCCCGATGCTAAACCAATGCTCTACAGTCAAGCCACAGCCTTTTTTTTTTCTTTCTTTCTTTCTTTCTTTTTTTCATTTAGTTTTATTTTGAGACAAGGTTTTGCCAAGTTGTCCAGGATGACTATGAACTGTGATCTTCCTGCTTTGGGATCCAAAGTAGGTGGATTCCAGAGGTACACAACCACACCCAGCTGGCCAGACATTCTTAAGGGACACTGCCCAAGGCGAGTCTCACCTTCCAGAGAGCGCTTCAGCTCCTCTCTTCAGTATCAGACACCTTTTCCTCTAGTTCTTCTCAGACCAGGGCTGCTGTTGCTCTTGTGAGCCCTCTTCTGCAGAAGTGCTCACCTAGGCTGCTGCTCCTGAGGCTGGTGACTGGCCAGGAAAGCCCTCTTGACTGGCTGGCTCTTCTCTGGGATGCAAACAGCCTGCGCAGAGGCTGGGGGTTGGCACAGCGCCATGTGAGTTGCTGGTTCTCTCGTCGCCCCATTTGCGAAACAGAATTTCTTAAAGATCATGCAGCCTGAGAGAAAATGTTAAGAAGCTTGGCTTCCACTGGAGCCTTGTAGGGTTCACAGTGAATCACTTTAAAAACTATTTCTGGCCAAGCAGTGGTGGGGCATGCAGAAGCAGGCAGATCTCTGTGAGTTCGAGGTCAGCCTGGTCTACAGAGCGAGTTCCAGATCAAGCCAGGTCTACACAGAGAAACCCTGTCTCTAAAAAATAAAATAAACAAACAAACAAAAAAGACAGACAGGGTTTGGGTAGCCTCCTGCACTGGAAGCGAAGCTGGCCCCATCAATACCGTGTTTCTACCTGCCACAACAAGGAGACTATTGGCCATGCCTAGAATTTTATGTAGGTTCTAGGGATTTGAACTTAGATCCTCATGCTTATACAACAAGTACTCTTACCCTCTGTACCATCTTCCGAGCCCTAGAGTCACTTCTGCTTTCTGTCTCTGCCTCCTGTGCTACTAAACAGAGGCAGGACCAGGTGGCCATGAGGTCTGGGTCTACTTTTGAATTTAGGGATTTGGTTTGGTTTCTTTGATGTTTGTTGGGGACCCTCCCCAACCTCCTCGGTTATGGATGACCCTGGGTAGTGCCGCAGAAATCAGGACACAGGGGATGCAGAATAGGAGATACAGCTGCATACTTTATTACAAAGCCAGTGCTCTTTTTATAATACTCAAATCATGATTCAAACTAGGTTCCCATAATACATGAAAATAGTTTCATAGACTAGTCACTGGGTTGCAACTAATTTCAAGAGCTTCTTGCCCTAGCTAATCTAAACAAAAAGCTCAGTGTTATGGGAAAAACTCTTGTTGTAATATAATATGTAAAACCACCGCATCAGAAGACAAACCACAACCTAATCAGAGCCTTTGAACTACAGTGCACATCTGTGTTCTCAAGGACTGATCATTGGCAAGGCACTCTACTGATGGGAGAGGTTTGCCTCCTCCTGACTTGGTTTGCCAAGCTTGTAAGTGAGAATGCTACCTCAAGTCACCCCTGCACAGAGTTTCTATGCAGTTCAAATTCGGCCCTCTACAGATGTCGACTGTTTTTTGTTGTTGTTGTTGCTTGGTTGTTTGTTTTGTTTTGTTTTCGGAGACAGGGTCTTACCGGTAGTACGAGCCTCAAACTCATTAGGCAAGGCTACCTTTGAACACCTGACTCCTGCCCCGCCCTACCACACCCAGCTTGTTTTTGTTCCATAACACAAGATGCCAGTCCTGCCTGACCTGGAACTTACTGGGTAGCCCAGGCTAGTCTGAAGCTCTTCCAGTCTTCCCACCTCAGCCTCCCTTGAGGTATGAGGCAAGGCCAGTAATTTTGTTGAGACTGTTATTGCTTTGTTTTGTTTTGTTATTGCCTGTAAGAGTAAGTTGTTAGGCCAGGTGTGATGGCACACACCTGTGACCCCGGCTCTCAGGATGAGGTTGGCCTGGGCTACGAGGAGCCTATTGCAAAGACAACGCTGGGTGCAGTGCTATGCATCCAAGATCCCAGTACTCATAAGTGGAGGCAGAGGAGTCAGTTCAAGACCTGGGCAGTCACTGCACCTCTCCAGAGGAAGGGACAGAAGGAACAGGACGGGCCCCTGGGGGCCAGCCCACAAGCAGTCCTTCTCGGTTGTCCTTCTAGTTTTCTGTCTGTTTGTTTGTTTATTTTAATATTTATTCACCTTTGTTTTATGTGTATGGGTATTTAGGCTGCATGTATGTTTGTATACCACGTGTATGCCTGGGACCGTTGCTAACCAGAAGAAGGGATTGAATCCCCCGGAACTAGAATTAGATGTTTGTGTTATGAGCCCCTGCTGCTCTTGCAGAGGACCTGAGCTCTGTAGTACCCACATCAGGCAGCTTCAGAGGAATCCAATGCCCTCTTCTGGCCTCCACAGGCATTATTTTCACATAAGGAAACCACACACCCATACATACATGTAATTAAAAATAAAAAGAAAGTCTAGTGTAGTGGGGCACGCCTTTAATCCCAGCACTTGGGAGGCAGAGGCAGGCAGTCTGAGGCCAGCCTGGTCTACAGAGCAAGTTCCAAGACAGCCATGACTACACAGAGAAACTCCATCTTGAATACAAACAAAAAGTGTAAAAATGATTAAAATAAGAGACGTAAAACTTGGAACTTACTTGATTAGTAAAGGCGCTCATAGTTGAGCCTGACAGTCCTAGTTTCGACCTCAGAATCCGCAAGGTAGAAGGAGAGAACTGACTCCTAAAGTTGCCCTCTGATCTCCATGTGTGCGCTGTGGCCTGCATGTGCACACAGACACACACATACACAAACAAATATGTTAGTTAAAATGTAATAGAGCATTTTAATATAAATGATATCCACTCACACAGGACAGCACACACCATAACTACATAAGCCATGCTGCAGGGAGACCACTCTGTGGGCAGAAAGATTTATTGGGGATCAAACAGGGGGCAGAGGGAAGAACAAAAGGTTAATAAGGCAAGGAGGTTTTATGTGTCATTTAGCAGGGTGGGGATCTGAGCTGCAACAGGCTGTCCAGATCTGGGTCCCTTGCCTGAGGTAGCTGGCCTTTGGGGGAAGGTTAAGGTTAACACATCCCTGGGGGATTAAGGATGATTTCTAGCTAAGAGGTGTTAAGTTGGGAGCATTGCCCCCAGCCCCTGGCATCCATCCCAGCCTCCCTGGCCTGGACTTCAAATCCCAGCATGCCAGGTCCTGACCCTCCCCCAGGGTATTTAAGTGGCCACCCAGAGGAGAAATGCGTGGTTTTCTGGTCTGCATGGGCTCCCTGTTGTCTCCCCGCCATGTGCTCGGCCATCCACCCGAGAGCATCTTAATAAAACTATGGGCATTTTGGTTTGGTTTTATTTGACCTAATTGGATTTCTTACGCTGTGGAGCTGCCCTTTTCTTACTATTTTTATTTAACAATAGGGACCCCTTAAAATATCTGTTTTTAGAAGCCAGGTGTTGGCACACACCTTTAATCCCAGCACTTGGGAGGCAGAGGCAGGTGGATCTCAGAGTTCAAGGCCATCCTGGTCTTGAAGTTCCAGGACAGCCTGGGCTGCGCCGAGAAACTCTGTTGGGGGGGGGGGGGACCTGTTTTTCTAGTAAACAGAACCCTCCCCTTATGCTTGACAATCATTTGTTTACATTATCACCACCCAACTAGTCCTTAGATTCTTAAAACACAATTTTTCTAAATTGAGCTTGTTTGTTTGTTTGTTTGTTTGTTTAAATTAGCCAGCACAGCTCCCACCATCTGCTCTCTACACACCAATGCTAAAAGTATTAAATTTGGAAAAATTGCAAGCCAAGTTCTCTAGAATCATCTTGGCCAGGTGGTGGTCCCACACACTTGCCTTTAACTAATCCCAGGACTCGGGTAGGAGAGGCCAGTGGACCTCTGAGTTCAAGGTCAGCCTGGTCTACAAAAGCGAGTTCCTGGACAGGCTCCAAAGCTACTTTAGAGACAGGGTTCCAAAGAGAGAAACCCTGTCTCTAAAAACCAATACCAGAAACCTCAGTTTTTAGTGCATATTATTGTGCCTTGTCCTCACTTTCCAGAACGTGTCCTGTACCCAAAATGGTGCTCACTCTTCTAAACACTGTGTCCGGAAAAGTTAGATAATACTATTTTGTAAATTATGAACAAGAAATGTCTTTCTTTCTTTTCTTTAAATTTAAAGGGTCTTGCTTATTGCAGACCCGCCTCAAACCTGATAAGCCGCTGCCACTGACCTTGAAGGTCTTTTGTTTGTTTTATCTTTGTTTTTGTTTTTCCAATTTGGTTTCTGTTTTTGAAACTGGGTTTCTCTGTTAAGCTCTGTTTGTCCTGGAACTCACTCTGTAGATCAGGCTGGCCTCACACTCAGAGAGCTGGCCGCCTCTGCCTCCCACGTGTTTGTTTTTTGTTTTTGTTTGTTTGTTTTTTAAATATTTATTGATTTATTATGTATACAATATTCCGTCTGTGTGTTTGCGTGAAGGCCAGAAGAGGACACCAGACCTCATCACAGATGGTTGTGAGCCACCATGTGGTTACTGGGAATTGAACTCAGGACCTTTGGAATA
>NW_026067978.1:6475298-6483405 GCF_014885135.2 Alexandromys fortis | reverse complement strand
AAAAAATAAAATAAAATGAAAATTTGTCTGTACCAGGCAGAGAAGGGCTCAGGAAGCAAAGTGCTTGACATAAATACCATGAACTAGGCCTCATCCTCAGGGACTCTGGTACCCGGTCACCACCACCAGTGACACTTCATGGGCACATTGGCATAGCTCAACAAAAACCAGCATGTTAGGAAACCCTTGCAGGTCAGTAGATAAACTCCACTGCTCTCATAGCCCAGGGCCTTCCCACACAGGAGGAAAGCCTTAGCCCTTTGTCCTGAGTGTGTCTGGCAGAGTCCAGCCTCAGCACCTCCTCTTCCCTAGCTCCCAGCAGTGCCTGGTTCCCCAAACTCAGCTCGGCCTCTTAAATGACCATAGCTGCCACAGCCCCAGGGATGGGGGTCTCAGTAGCCATCGGCACCCCAGAGAGTCCGCTTCTATCCAAATGTAATTTAGGCCCTGTGATAACCTCTCCCCTGGGTCCTTCCCCATAGTAATCACCATCCTCTCAAATGATGGTGTCAACTTTGATAGATTCCATCTGGGAGAGACCCTGGGACTTGTCTTCCTTTTTTTTTGTTGTTTGTTTGTTTGTTTCGAGGCTGGGTTTCTCTGTGGCTTTGCAGCCTGTCCTGGAACTAGCTCTTCTTTTTTTTTTTTTTTTTTTTTGGCTTTTCGAGACAGGGTTTCTCTGTGGTTTTGGAGCCTGTACTGGAACTAGCTCTGTAGACCAGGCTGGCCTCGAACTCACAGAGATCCGCCTGCCTCTGCCTCCGAGTGCTGGGATTAAAGGTGTGCACCACCATCACCCGGCCTTTTTTTTTTTTTTTTCAAACCAAACTTAGTGGTCTCCAGTTCATCCCATCCTTCTTACTGAGAATGATAGGGTTCTCCTTGTCTTGGTTTTGATTTGTCCACTCCCTCTTGATGAACAATTAAGTTGTCCCTTCCTTCCTTCTCTCCTTCCTTGTGAGTGGAATAGTGGAGATTAAATTTCAGGATCTCATATGTAGGAGAAATGCTCTGTTATTGAGCTGCACCCCATACTCCCTTTATTTTTTTAAAAAAAGCATTGCTTTTTTCTAGAATAAAATTATATTATTTTAATTAACTCACAAATAAAACACCACACAGCTGGCTCAAAGAAGCCAAACACTTGGACATTCCAACTCTACAAATCTCAGTGACTCCCAAACAGTGGCGCTGCCTTCCATGGCCACTGAAGCAACTGTTACTAATGAGATTTGGTTTGTGCTCACACTTCTGCTACCAATCAATCAGGCTCCTACCCTACTGGAACTCGTCCATCAGAGCTTACCTTCCATTTCTTCCTTTTGACAGAAGGTTTCCGTTCCTGGTCAGGCTAACCTTGCATCTGAAAGTCTACACTGCCTCAGCACCCCATTGAAACCAAGTCCTCGCAGATGGCTGCTCTGCCAGCCAGGCTCCCTGGTAAGGGATGTCAGGCTTTCTGGGTTCAGCACCACTGCCACTCCAGAGTTTCAAGACTCACTATGCCTGGCTCATTTTTTATATACAGAAGTCCATATACGAGATTATGGTAGAGAACAAAAACATCTGAAGAAGCGTGATGGAGGCATGCATGCGGTGCAGACTATACATGCAGGAAAACACCCACCGGTGCATGTAAGATAAATTTATAGTAATAAGAAGCACACTCACAGACACACATCATACAGACACACAAAAAAATATAGAGATTAAAAAAAAAACTGGAGGGACTGAGCGATGGCTCAACAGTTAAGAGCACTGGCTGCTCTTGGAAAGGACCTGGGTTTGGTTCCCAGCACACCCATGGCGGCTCACAACTGTCCCTAATTCAAGTTCCAGGGAATCTGACACACTCTTCTACACTACATGGGCACCAGACATGCAAAATATTCATACACATAAAATAATATTAAACGATATTTTAAAAAAACTGGATTTCAGTTGCATCCCACGAAAAGCTTCCAGAGAGGAGAGCTATGTCCTGATCTCACTGGAACTGACCTGTGTCCTCAGAGTGTGCTGTGTCTCCATGGAAACTGAAAATGTCAGGAAGGAATATCTCCAATGGTAGTCACCACATTCACACAGCTGAATCTTACATCTATCTTGTAAGGTCTCCTGTAGCTTTGGCTGTCTACAAACTTCCTAAGTAACGGAGGATAACCTTGAACTACCAATCCTCCAGCCTCCACCTCCCAGGTGCAAACCCAGGGCTTTGAGCATGCTAGGTGAGCACTCTACCCACTCGGCTACACTACCCCCTTTAAATCTTGACTGAAAGCATAGATGGGGCCTGGCTAAAGCTCAGACTCCACTGTATACACTAAAACCCAGTCTGGGTCACTTGAGGTGGTTCACACATGTAACCCCAGTGCTCGGGAGGCTGAAGCCAGAGAGAATTTGAAGCAAGCCATCTGAAGGAACCAGTTCTCTGTGAGCTTGGAGGCCTATGCCTAAGGGTGGGGAGAACCCTGGGCACTCAAGGGCTTCTGCCCCCTCAGCAGTTTCTCAGCACCGGTCCACATCGTTTTTTGAAAAAGATTTATGGGAGCTCAGATGTTAAGAGCACTGGCTGCTCTTCCAGAGGAGCTGAGTTCAATTCCCAGCAACCACATGGTGGCTCACAACCATCCTTAATGAGATCTCATGTCCTCTTCTGGCCTGCAGGCAGAACACTGTATAAACAATAAATAAAGAAATCTTTAAAAAAGAAGGAAAGCTTGAAAAAGATTTGTTTGCTTTTAATTATTTGCTTCTCTGTGGGCGTGCATGCACGCAGGCGTGGGAGGATCAGAAGAGGGCTCCTCCAGCACCGAAGTTGCAGGCCCCTGTGCCAGCAAGCTCTGGCTGGACAGCTCAGTCATCTCTTCAGCCCCAGTTTTCAATATTTGCTTGTTTGTTTACTTATTTGTTTGTTGGTTGGTTTTTCGAGACAGGCTTTACCAGTAGCTATGGAGCCAGTCCTGGAACTCACTCTGTAGACCAGGCTGGCCTTGAACTCACAGAGGTCCACTTGCCTCTGCCTCCTGCCTCTGTTGGGATTAAAGGTGTGCACCACCACTGCCAGGAAGTTTTTAATTTTTTGAGACAGAATTTTACTGTGTGTCCAGGCTGGCATGGAATTCACTATGCAGACCAGACTGTCCTTGACACGGACCCCTGTCTCTCAAGTGTTGGGAAGACAGGTGCCACTAGCTTGACTCTTCTGAAGGAGATTTTTGGAAAGAATGGGCTTCTACGCCTTCTGAAGGTTGGCCTTGGTCCACACCTCCAAGATTTGCCACAGCCCCCGTCAGTCTGCAGTGAGTCCTTCACAAAAGCTTCCAGAAGGTGTGGATGAACTCTGGAAGGTCAAAGGCCGCAGCTCACGAGCTCTTGGTGAAGATAATTGCGCTGATTAGCTGGGGAGGATGTTGAGGGAAGACTCCGACTTCCCTGTGTGGTGTTGCAAGAGTTCTGGAAGCTCAAAGAACAAACACTCCAAACCTACCTCTGGCCTCCTCCTGAGTGAGAGGGTCATCCTGTCTGAGTTGGTCACCTCATACTGCCTGGCAGCACCAGAAAGAAAACTGAGCCAGGGCTGTGCTGCAGCAGCCATATCTGGACACTACCCCCACCCAGCAGCTTGAAGTGTTTGTCACGAGACTCAGTCCAGAAGTCCCCACACTCCTGCCGCCCTGCACTTCACTTTTTCAGATGCCCAGGCAGCAAACTATGGGGCTGGGAAGGACCTACCTTACTCAGAGTCCTGGTGGGGGGTGAAGGGAGTTTCTCTGACCTTCCCTGTTCATTTGGGGACATGGACCAGACCAGGGTAGAATCACAGAGCCTTCTCAGGTCAACAGGGCAAAGAAAGAAACAAAAAAACATGGCACCTTCAGGAGTGAGCTCCCCAACGGGCAGCGGCAGCGGATAAGCAGCCCAGCAGCCTACCCCACGTCAAGCATCCTTGTTGCCCTTTGTCTAGGTTCCTTCCTTTCCCTTGCTCCCCTTCGGGTTAGGAGACCTGAAATCCCTGCAGCTGGGTATGGCTCCAGACAACAGGGTGGGCACTGGGTTGATGGGTGACCTATTCCTCTGGGCTGGTCTGCTAGCCTTGTGAATCGGACCGTGCTGATTCAGAGACGAGACAAGGAGAAATGGCTCCCTAGTTTTCGGCGAGAGTTGGTATGTGTGCAAGTGTGTATATGTGACTGTGGAGTCCGCGGTTGAAGTTGGGTGTCTTCCTCAACCACTCTTCACCTTATTATTACTGTGTAGCCTGGCTGCCTCCCAATATTGTAATTAAAAGTTAAAGGCGTACACCACCATGCCAGACTATCCACCTTCGTTTTTGAAGCAGAATCACTCAGAATTTTTCTGGATTTTTCTGATTCAGTTAGACTGGCCTACCGGCCAATGAGCCCCAGGTGTGCGTTTGTCCTTGCCACCCCAGCACTGAGATGACGACTGTGTACTATCACACCTGCATCCAACTGAAATTTTCTTACAAGCTGGGCCGTGGTGGCACACACCTTTAATCCCAGCACTTGGGAAGCAGAGGCAGGTGGATCTCTTTGAGTTCGAGACCAGCCTGGTTGACAGAAGAGTGAGTTCTAGGATGGCCTGGGCTATACAGAGAAACCTAGTTTCAAAAAAAAAAAAAATTGCATTTAAAAAAAAAGTCAGGTGGTGGTGGCACACACCTTTAGTCCAGCATACCGCAGGCAGAGGGAGGCGGATCTGTGAGTTTGAGGCCAGCCTGGTTGACAGGCACCAAAGCTACAGAGAAACCTTGTCTCAAAAATACACACACACACACACACACACACACACACACAAAAACCCGAAAACAAAACAAAACTTTCTTACTCTGGGGGCTGGAGAGATGGCTCAGAGGTTAAGAGCACTGGCTGCTCTTCCAAAGGTCCTGAGTTCAATTCCCAGCAGCCACATGGTGGCTCACAACCATCTATAATGAGGTCTGGTGCCCTCTTCTGGCCTACAGGCATACACACAGACAGAACATTGTATACATAATAAAATAAATAAATTAAAAAAAAATAAGCAAACAAAACTCTCTTCCTCTGAACCCCAGGATTACAGTTATTCCTGCATTGCCTTGCCTACTGTTGGGGTTGAAAGTCAGAGCTTCCTGAGTACCACACGCCTGCGCCTGTCACTAAGCCAGCCGTGTGTTCCATTTTTTTAAAATATTTTTATTTATTTATTTATGTATTTATTTATTATGTATACAATATTCTGTCTTTATGTCTGCAGGCCAGAAGAGGGCACCAAACCCCATTACAGATGGTTGTGAGCCACCATGTGGTTGCTGGGAATTGAACTCAGGACCTTTGGAAGAGCAGGCAATGCTCTTAACCTCTGAGCCATCTCTCCAGCCCCTTGTGTTCCATTTTCACAGTAGCTGTCCTGCGCCTGTCACTAAGCCAGCCTTGTGTTCCATTTTCACAGTAGCTGTCCTAGCCAGTGTGAGGTGACAGCTCTGTCATAAAACAAACGGGACAGCCATTAGCCAGGCCCCAGGCCGGAGGCAAATCATGGCAGGCAGCCACCAGACCCTGAGGGCCTCTAGCATGCCCTTGCAGTCCCAGGCTGACCCTCCCAGAGAACGGTGACTCCTAGGCAGCTACTGAGAAGATCGCATGTGTACTCCTAATAAAAGAGAATAAAACAACCAAGAAGTGCAATCAAGAGAAAGGGCAGGGCTGGAGAGGTGGCTCAGTCGATAAGTGTGGTCCTCGCTTTCAAGAAGACGCCTTTCAGGCCCCAGAAACCATTCTTTGTCCCACGATGACCTGTAGCTCCACCTCCAGTTACTCTGTGAGGCGCCCTCTTCAGGTCTCCACAGGGACCCGCACTCATGTGCAGTACCTATGACAGAAAAAAAAAACCACCTACACGTAATCTAATGTATGATTGTTTTCTCTTGGAACTGGAGTTACAGATGGGTTTGAACCATCATGTGGGTGCTGAGAACTGAACCTGGGTCTTCTGCAAGAGCAACCAGGGCTCTCCGCTGCTGAGCCATCTCTTCCAGCCCCTCAAATCAGTTCTGAATGAAGCTCTGCCTTTGCTGCTGGATATTGTCACATTCTTTGTCTCTGCCCCTTCCTTTCTGGATTTTTCCTAGCTATTTACTGTTTATTTTCCCAGCATAAATTTTAGGATCAGTTTGTCTGGTGCCAGCCTTGCCTTCTTCCACTGCCCCCTCTTCAGTGGCACGTGATAAGGACTCCAAAACATGTTCTTTATTTTCCAGATGACAGGAGATATGGAAAGCCCAAGACGCCACGAGAAGCCCAACCAGGTAGGCACTGCTCTCCCACTGTGCTGGTTAAAGGGAGCGCCTCCCCAGGGCTCCATGGTCTCCTGTTCCCTTTTGTTCTTTGAGACAAAGTCCTTCTACAGAGCCCTGGCTGGCCTCGAACTAGCTTTGTAAACCAGGCTGACTCAGACTCAAAGATCTGCCTGCTCTGTCTCTGCTGTGATGAAAGGCGTGAGCCACCACCACCTGGCTCTATATGCAATGTGATGTTCTCATTTTAGTGCTCAGGAGAGAGCACCAGGCTCCAGCGCCCTTTACACACGGTACTCAGTTCTGTGTATCTGTGCATGAACATATGTGTGTGTGTGTGTGTGTGAGAGAGAGAGAGAGAGAGAGACAGAGACAGAGACAGAGAGAAAGAGAGTGCTGAAAAGGCCACAGCCTCCAACACTGATCCTCTGTTCTCTGCCTCAGCCCTGAGCTTTAGAACGGGCCATTTATTCAACTGCTGTAGAAACAACAGAGCGGCCGGCCGTGCAGAGAGGTGGAGGGACCTTCCTTGACCCAGCCCAGCTCTGCACTGCTCCCTGCACCCCAAGGGGACCATTGACCTTTATCTGCCTTGCTGCAGAGAAAGGAAATGCACCTGAAAGAATCCAACCCTGTACATCGAATTCAGCCTTTCTTCTGATTTTTTTAAAGGATTTCTTTTATTCTGTATGTCTGAGTGTGTGTCACCATGCCCAGCTCTGAAATTCAACTTTCATTGATTAAGTCAATTTATTGAATCCAAAAGTTTAAGAATCCCACAACTGGCTGGGTAGTAGTGGCGGACGCCTTTAATCCAAGCACTTTGAGAAGCAGAAGCTGGTAGATCTCTGTAAGTTCGAGGCCAGCCTGGTTTTCTTTCTTTTTGTTTTTGCTTCAGCAGTTTTTATTGACTTCATTTTTAATTCATGGAATCAGAACATCATTTGGTTTTGTTATTGACAAGAATTCAGTGTACAGTACAGTAAGAAGAGCAAACCAACCGCTAATACTCTGCCTTCATCCTCTGTGGGAGATGTAAAAGATGGTTTGCTGGTGGGCCATTCTGTCCTTAGAACCGTGACAGCATCGGACAGTGACAAAGCTTGAACTTGTGGGAGGAAAGGCCAGTTGGGTTCCCTGACAGACTGGCAGATGAGGAATGCTTCCTAATTAAATTTACTGCTCTTTCTGCTATTCACTGCGAGGCTGGAGGAGCCATGTGCAGAAACTTCTTAAGTCCACATTCCCGAGCGGGCCTTTGGCTCTCTGTGCCCAACCAAGGCCCTGCCTACCTTAGCCTGGTTTTCATAGGGAGTTCCAGGCCAGCAAGAGGTATATAATGAGACTCTATCTCAAAAAAACAAAAGAACCCAAAAAAACCAAACAAGCAAAAAGCCCAAACAAATAAACAAAATGTTAGATTTCCCTAACAGTCCAGAAAGTTGCTGAACTGTCCTCAGAACACAGAAGGAGGGACTCGCTGGAATAGTCCAAAGAAGGAAGCTTGTCACAGTTAGGGTGATGGGTGTCAGAGAACAAGTCTTGGTCAGTAAAGTACTTGCCGTGTAAACATGAGGACCTGAGTTCAATCCCCAGAAAGGATGTAAAAGTTGGGTACCACAGCACGTATTTGTAATCCCAGCTCTGAGGAGGTAAACAAAGTCTGAGACCTCGGGCTTGCTGGCCAGTCAGCCAAGCCTCATCAGTGAGCTTCGGGTCCCAGGGAAGAGTTTCTGTTGCAAAAGACAAGGTGAACAGCTCCTGTGGATCAGTACCCAAGGTTGGCATCTGGTGTGTGTGTATATGTAT